>NW_014575304.1:0-124758 GCF_000527765.1 Bipolaris victoriae FI3
AGAAAATTAGTAATATTTCGCCTATTAAACCTTAGTGCGTTAGTATCTNTAGNCTTAAACNNTCNCTAGTATCNTATTATAGTACTTATTATAGAGCTCTCTAATAGGTCTTTATAACTACTTTTCTTCTCTTTTTCTTTAAGCTGCATTCGCTTTACTCTCTTTCTAATCTAAGCTTAATCCTTAATCGTTCTTAGCTCTAGTACGCCCTTAAGGGTACTATACTGCTCTCTTTTTAGAGTCTCCACGTTCGAACCTCGTTCTCTGCTAAAACCCTTTCTGTTACTAAATAATTTTAACTCTCTCCTTTAACGACTCGCTCTTAAGCTACTAAACCTTATAATATTCTTTTAACTTTTTCTTTTCTCTCCGATAGACCGTTACACTCCCTAGTTAGGTTACTAAAAATGTAGCACGATACGTGATTAAGCTTAAAAGATTAGAGGGGCGACCCGCAATTAAGTAGATAGAAATAAGCTGTAGGTTAATCGTTGCAAAGGATAAATTGGAGAAGGTGCCTATCTACGTACGAAAGATAATCGTAATATATACCATACGCTTAGTCACGTGATGCTACACCACAATACATAATTACTTGGGCCCGTACTTTTAAAGCTCAGAAGCTCTACAATACTGCTCAACGTATATGAAGAAAGCACGAAGACCTAGAACGTGCACTAATTAGTAGAATTGATTCCTGAATTTATCCGCGTTGGCATGCAACAATGCGGCGGACGCCTGCAATACCTTGCTCGTATACTGCGCGTTGTGGCTGTGTCGACTCCCGTTAATCACGTAGCCTGATGTATCTCTTATCTCAGGTCGTACAGGCAGCCACTCTCTGCTGTGGTGCAGATAATTACTTAATTAACACCTGCCTGATTGCTTGCTGTGCCACATGTCTGCCTCCTGCCACGCGCACACAGAATTGGCTGCCTGTTGTACTAAGCCACCTTATCGCAACCACGACCCCTGATCGCGACTCCCTTTGAAGAGTAGAACCAATTGTTATTGCGGTACGCTTTTGGTTTCTCTAACATGTGCCTTTCCCTGCTTTCTTACGTGCACTTACTCTGCGCCCTCGCCTCGACTTGGCGCCTCGATCCTGCACAGCCAAGCAGGCTGCATCATTTGGGTCCAGTATTTCAAACCTTTATAGTTGCATTGTCATTCTTCATTTCCATTCTAACTCTGCTGATAACGACAGTGGCCGATAGTTGCAACTATGAGTTCGCTTTTGCCTACAACGCCACCTAATACTTTACCGCCCCTTCTGCGACTCGCATCTGAGCTGCACCTAGCGATCATCTCGTTTCTTCCAAGTCTAAAGGATGCCACAGACGAAGATGATTTGGCACTTCTCCAACTTCGTCGAACGAATCGTTACTTTCGCGACCTTGTTCCTCCGCCGACTCACGACGATCTTCTTTCTCTCGAGTTAGTCTTGTACGAATACCCAGTGTACGCCTGTAAATTCTGTCTTTGTCTCCGGCCAAGGGCAAAGTTTGCTGCAGCTATGCTCAAAGGCAAAACAGGAACCAATGGACAAGCCCGGTATAAAAGATTTTGCGCAGACTGCGGATTCGATACTACAGTCGTTGGGAGGAGTCAGCGGTATTGCCGTGGTTCAAGAGCATTTGTTGGCGGAGTTGATTGGGTATGGTGCAAACACTGCAATTTAGTGAAAAAAGAAGAAGAGGCAGATTCAGTCTGTCCTGGGCTGTGTAAGGCGTGCTATACCATGTTGGGCTGTAAATGCAACGTAAAATGCGGCAGGCTACTACGTTCTAGGACTCCACCACAGCCGGAGGCCTCGACACAACCACGCTGGGCGTTGCCAAAATCGAATGCGCCTCGAGTTCGCTGGGACGTTAGTGATACAGATAGCGATGAAGATGATAGGACTGATGTGTATGATTATTGGGACCCTCACTTTGAGCTTGCGCAGCAGGAAGACGACGATTGGCGTGCGCTGTAGGGGCTTTCTACTAGTTAACTAGTACTACGTTGTCTAGAATAGACGCAGTTTACCGCAGAGGTGCCAGTGTCTAAGTAACTAGTACCCCCTATGCTAGTTCAAATGCAGCGTCAAGAAGAACGCCTTTCTAGAAGCATCTATAGATAAAGTGCAAGGCTCTTGAGGTTACTTAGGACATAGCTACTCGGTTTTAGAGATGCGGCAGCCTCGTAGTATTGCTCTATTGGAGGCGTACTGTTTAAGTGTCGGATGAGGGCTTGTTCGGTTGGAGCTCTGTTTTGTAGTGATAGCAGATCGAGCTGCATGTTACGATAAGTTCCCAGTAGCGTTTTCGTGCATGAAGAAATACAATCTGATTAGCTCTAAGAATTTCTGCGCTGATCTTCCGGAGTATGTCCTACTCCACTACCCGTATTTACAGTTTGAAGACGGTTTTTCAAGTACATCCTGGCTGCCATGATCTTCGTCAAAGACCAGCTCCACATGTTGAGAATCATAATCTGACACCCGTATCCTCGCCGTTCGCTGAAACGTACTCATCCGATGTATCCCCGTTGTTGTATTCTTCAAAGCGACTGCAGACGGACTTGATTGTTGAGTAAGCGTCAGCAACTCGGGTATGGAATCCCAGCAGCTGGAACTACGCCGCCGGATGACCAAGCGGAGCGTGTGAATGACCGCCATGACGAGATGTAAGAAGACTACTATCAGAGCAAGTATGTCGGTCGTGGAAGATACTTTGAAGGCGTAGCCTGTGATTTCCTGTCTGATGTGGAATTCGGTGAATGTAAACGTTGATATGGTAGAGGGATTCTCGTATGCTTGGCCATCCTTCAGGAGCTCGGATTGATATGAGGATTTGCGCATATGGTACGAGACCGGATTGTACTTTTTTCTTTGGATAGGGACGGTAATGTTCAGGACTCGCCAGCTGCCAGCGCGGGATATGGCATCGGCAAAGACGGAGGCGAGTATATGTTCGACATTTGGCACTAGAAATGAGTCGGATGTCGCCATAGACATGAGAGACGATATTGTCGTTCTTGTTTCCGAGTCGTTGGAATTTAGAGTATTGTTGTTTATTATTGTCGTGTCCCACGGCATATCTATACTTGCGTTGAGCTTCAGATTGACGGCGTCGAACCAGTCGGCAGTGATACGAAGTCGGCGCCAAGATTCTTGACTTCCAACATCCAGCCGAAACATGTCATATGCCCGGTAAGATGTTTCAGAAATGTCACCAGACTTGGGGGCTTTTGTGACCGAATAGACCTCTGGTTGCACCGCCTGAGCAAGGCTCACCGACAACGATCCTTTAGCCCATCTCGCATCAACAACACAGGCGGAAAGGTTGCGTTGACTCTTACTCGATGTAGGAGCATCAACTATGATACCTAGGGTGGCTGTCGTCCATGTAGTATCGGCCATATCCAAAGCAACGATTGATGGATGTGATGATTTCCGTAGAGACTCCAATGTCTCGTCTGGCAAGTCTACCGTGCGCATTTCGGTAGGATAACCAGGGCTCTGATCATCAAAGATTATGTGATTCGTGATTGCACTACCGAACTCTGGGACGACAGGGAATTGGAGAGATGTCTGCTCAGACTTGAAGGCTTGCAAAGGGCTACACACCACTCGCACTGCCGGGACCCATGTTTCGATAATAGACTTCATCTGGTTGTAATATCTATATCTTGCAAACGGGGAGTTGGAGTCGACAGGTATGGCATCAGCAGCAATTTGCCATTCGTCGTTGA
Organism: Bipolaris victoriae FI3; assembly: GCF_000527765.1. Classification (NCBI taxonomy): domain Eukaryota; kingdom Fungi; phylum Ascomycota; class Dothideomycetes; order Pleosporales; family Pleosporaceae; genus Bipolaris; species Bipolaris victoriae. The sequence continues at coordinate 3,739 of NW_014575304.1, forward strand.
TCGTAGCCGCAACCCACGCCGCAGGGCCATGAACGCCGGTTGCTGATGATTCTAGCGCTACTCTAGCTCTCTGCGCTGATGCTAGGCTGTAAGGCGGCACTTGTCCTTCTGGACTCCAAATCAGGAAATCCGCAGGTACGTATCGAGAATCCTTAGGGGCTGACCACGGTCTAGGGTTGTCGCTCGAGGAGAATCTGTTTGCCAGCGTCATATACCCGCCGGCTGGGCAAAGCGCATTGGTGTATGCATTTGATGAAGAGCAGCTAGCCCCGAATATACCAGCGCCAAGATCAGGCATGTAGTGCTTGATATCGAGTGTCGAGGGCCAAAGGTCTTCCGAACTGCCATTGATCCAGTACTTGGTTCCCCCAGCAGGCCAAGTATGTTCGCGTGGTATAAGTAGTACAGCAACAGCAGGACCGGCTGTCACAGCGATGAAGCCTGCGAGCACGACTAAGCAAAGTGTTGCTGCATTTCGTCTCATTGCCCCTTGACTGGAAAACGACCCGATGAAAGCCGCAGACCAGAAATAACTCAATTGGGTGAATAGTGCTCCCACTCCGACCAATCCAAAGGGAACACCGTTCCCGTCAATGAGATCATACCGAACTTTGTGCATAATAATGGCCGTAAGACTGGCGATGATGAGAAGCTCTTGAATTTTGGCTGCGATTTGAAGAAGCGCGGTATATTCCGATGTCTTCCCAGATTCACCGGCGAGTTCAAATCCGATAAAATGACCGTGTATATTAATGATGATAAGGAACAGAGCGAATGCACATGGCAAAATGTGTACTGCACATCGCTGGAATGCAAGATGCAGTGATTCTGTTCGGACTGGTTTCTTCGGCTCATGTGGAATATGGTAACGAAGAAGATGAGCTATCAAAACGCAAAAGGCGCCTAGGCCTATGGACCGGAGGAATGTTGCCAGGGGTGGATCATATGGATTACCGTGACGTTTGTCACGTATGTTGTACATTTTGACGACGTAATGGAAAAAGCTGGGTTCAAAGTAAACCTAACAATTCCTATTCTCCATGAACATAATTATGGCTATTGAAGCTCTGCTCTGAAACCAGGCATCCAGTTTGTTGGCGGCTATGTTGCTTGGCGACGATATTGACAGGTATGACTGCGCAGGGCAGGGGTAAGGTTATTCGTCACCCCTGTTGTTCAATAGCTGATCCGGTCTGGATCGAACCTCATATGTTTCTTAGCAAAATCTTGCTACAAATATTCCTACTATATTCTTAGAAAGAAGAAGGTGGAAGACGTTCTTTTCTAGATATAAGATGGGTACAGAGATGGCTGTGAAAAGTTCCTGCCGACAGCGTGTTCTGTGGGCTGTAGTTGCCTCGATCACAGGGTGTGAGTATGGCCTGTGGCGACATGTCGTGACCAGCATTGCGGATGCTGGCAGCCGTTTCAATGCAAACTATACAGCGATCGTACTGAGATTGCGCGTCGTTTGGGGGCGGTTATTGTATGGCACAAATTTCTCCGCCCCACCACTTGCATCGCATCCTGTATGGGCTCTTTGTCAGAACCATTAAATGCACCCTACTATTCTTGCAAGCATTGCCGGTTCTCATCTCAAAGCATCTTCACCGATAACCTTCATAACCTTATCAATTGAGGGTCCAAATTCGCACGAGTCTCATCCTGGATCAAACCCCGGCTTTCTGCGGCATCAGTGCGGCGTCTCAGAATAATCTTCTTGATCCACAACAATGTTTCTGCCCAACAACGAATGTCGTAGCCGGAGTGTTGATATGAAGCTCTCCTGTGAGGGTGGACATCGGCTCTTGCATGTGGAGTTCTGTGAGGATGCTGGAACATTTTTCTTTTCCGATATGTCTGCAAGGACGCAGGGATTTAGATTATCCTTGGTTGCTTGTGCAGTAGCAAAGTGAGTGTTTCGGCAGATAAGAGATACTCGCGCAGCGCTTGGCGATGTGTTATGGAGGGCGCGATATCGTGTGTGGAAATATCGCCGTTAATTTGGAGGATGGTGTAAAAAGAGATCAGCGGATATTCTGAAGTCTAGGGCTCCAATAAAACTCGTTTTGAGGGTGTGTGTTCTCTGTTAACTTCCATGACTAAGAGTTTTCATCAAAGCACTAGAGTGATGACCATGTGATCGCTGCAATCGACCTTTTTTTCTAGGTCTGTAGGTATATTGGATTTTAGTTGAGGGAGTTTTCTGATAATGTGTTAGTGGCAAGGATGGCCTTGTGCAGTCAGGTCTAACCAGACTGGCAAAAGTAGAGTTTTTGGAATCTTACCAAGCCCACATATTACATGATTGGAAGTGAGGACGAGATACGGAGAGTGTAAAGCTCGGGGAAGATTGGCATTGAATTACTTGCCTCTGCTGAGGTTCGAGCTGCTGTCACCCATACTTTCTGTTGGGTAGACTGGCGATTTCGTGAGTATCAGTTAGCATACATACCATACTAAGATATCCCATTCGAGTATTCGCAGTTGGTGCCAAATGGGATATTGAATATTTGCCTTCAATTCAGTGTCGTAGTAACGTAGTCCGTACCCGGTCTCGATGGTGAGACAGAAGGTTACACAAACTCAACAACACGCCAGAACCAGATCCTGATGACGTCACAGTACGTGTTCGTTCCTGCAACGTTGAACATCGCACACAGCGACGACGACCCAAGGAATTGCTAGATGTAGATTGCAAACTGACACAAAGTCCCTACCCTCAAGTGATTACTCGGCAATGTCTATCCGTACTAGGTAGGTAAGCAAGATACGCATTTCTTGCTGGCTTGGAACCGCCTGATAAAAGGCAACAACGAGCAACCACAGCTAACAGCACTACTGCTGGTCATAAAACAGCACGAAAGACAAAAGGGTTTTCTATCAATTCAATCGACTATCATCAAAATGTTCACTGCCTTCTTGTCAATCCTTGCCGTGGGCACGACATTAGGGGCAGCGTGCGAGGGTGGGGAGCAAAACACAACATGTGTTTTGGATACCGACCCACTACAACAACCCTTTCCCTTCTTCTTCCCACCTCAAGATGCAGCAAACACTTCTGCATTGTTTCCAATGCCAAAATGTCAAGGAATCACGCTTGAAGAAGCCACCATCGACCAACTGCAAGGGTACATGAGTGACGGAACCATTACATCTGTCGATATCCTCCGATGCTACCTCGATAGAATACACCAAGTCGACAAATACATCAATTCAATCATGGAACTCAATCCGGATGCCGAAAAGATAGCTATTGCACTTGATGCTGAGCGTGCTGCTGGTCGTGTACGAGGCCCACTACACGGTATACCTTACATTATCAAAGACAACATTGCAACCAAAGATCGGATGGAGACTACGGCTGGAAGCTGGATGCTGTTGGGAAGTATTGTACCTCGAGATGCACATGTTGTTGCAAAGTTACGGGAAGCAGGCGCTCTTCTCATGGGCAAAGCAACAATGTCTGAATGGGCTGACATGCGATCAAACAACTATTCGGAAGGATACTCTGCAAGAGGTGGTCAAGCGAGGAGTCCTTACAATCTAACCGTCAATCCTGGGGGAAGTAGTACAGGGAGTGCAGCAGCAGTAGCTGCAAATATCGTTACGTTCTCACTAGGCAAGCTCACGTCCTCAAAGATCTATCTCCAATCCAACACTGACACACCACTAGGCACCGAAACCGACGGTAGCATCATAAACCCCGCAGAACGCAACGCCCTAGTCGGCATCAAACCCACCGTAGGCCTCACCTCGCGCGCAGGCGTCATCCCAGAAAGCATCCATCAAGACACCATCGGCACCTTCGCCCGCACCGTCCGTGATGCCGCCTACACCCTCGACGCAATCTACGGCATCGACCCCAACGACAACTACACTTTCGCTCAGCACGGAAAAACACCCCAAGCCGGCTACTCCTCCTTTCTCTCCAACGCTTCCGCCCTCAAAACCGCAACTTTCGGCCTCCCCTGGCACACCTTCTGGACCCACGCCCCTTCCCCCCAAAAATCCCACCTCCTCTCCCTCCTCACCCTCCTCCAATCCGCCGGCGCAACCATCCTCAACTCCACCGACCTCCCCCACTACCGCACCATCATTTCCCCCGACGGCTGGAACTGGGACTACGGCACCACCCGCGGCCACCCCAACGAATCCGAATACACAGTCGTAAAAACCGACTTCTACAACAACATCCGCACCTACCTCTCCTCTCTCGAAAATACTTCCATCCGCACCCTCGAAGACATCGTCGCCTACAACTACGCCAACGACGGCACCGAGGGAGGCCACCCCTGGCCAAATGGCATCCCAGCTTTTTACTCCGGCCAAGACGGCTTTCTGGCGTCCTTGGAAACGAAAGGCAAGATGGAAGAAACGTACTTCCAAGCTCTATCTTTCATCCAGCGTACAACGCGCGAGGAGGGTATTGATGCGGCTCTGAGACATAACGGCCATAAAATCGATGCGTTGCTCGTGCCGGCGGGTGTAGGCCAGACGTATCAGGTTGCGGCGCAGGCGGGGTATCCGATGGTTACGGTGCCGGCCGGGGTGGGCGAGGAGACGGGGATGCCGTTTGGATTGGGTATTATGGGGGGTGCGTGGGGGGAAGGCGAGTTAGTGAGGTGGGCGAGTGCGATTGAGGATTTGATGAGGGGGGAGGCCGGGAGGCCGGATATGAGGAGGACGATGCCGAGGTGGTTTGGGTATTTGGAGAGGAATGTTCCGGTTAGGAATTTGTAGGGTTTGGGGAGTGGGCAAAGGAGGATGGGATATAGTCTTATCATGCAAACAGGTAGTTACAGGACAGCGATACAGTCGACGTCTCGAGTAATCCAAAAGTTCTTGTGTATCATTCAAATTACAACTCTAACGTCTTTTACCAAGCGAAAACCTACGAATAGAACGGATTTTAAAAAATATCTTCCAAACCAGCCTCATTCCACGACGTTTCACCCTTTGCAACACGATCCCTAATTTTCCAGTACTCGTGGTTGAAAACCCAGTACTCCTCACCGGTGATGTCGCACGTGCCCTTTGTGAACCACCTAGGCTGGAACTCTTTGCCCTCTGCCTCTCGCTGCCTCCGTGTAGCACGCTGCTTCTCTTCCACGCGGTTCTTTTCTGTAGCCGCAAAGTCGTATTCTCCATCTTCCATGGCGCGCTGATCAGGCCGGAGCCTGGTGTCTGTTGGGGCAATGATTGGGCGTAACTTATCGTTGATGGCGTTGAGTGTCACGACAAACGGAGTAAGGTTGAAAGGTATGCCCTCTGGACGCTCGTGGCACTGCCAGACGAGAAAAGCCTTGTTGTCGTCGTGTTTTGACGGCTTACCGCCCTTGTCAATGTCTGCATCCTCAAAGCCAGGGGTGAATCTAGCGTAGATCTTGTCATTCCATCGCCCACCGATGCTCCAGCGCACTCGGCCTTCTGCATCCATGACTTTTCCAACGACCTGGTATGCTGAAGAGGCTTTCCAGCCACGAGGTTTGAAATCCAGCAAACACTTCTCCCCGGTAGTCCAGTTGGTGATTTCCATGAGGCCGTAGTTGTCGATGACGGGGTTTCCGGTAATGATGCCGATGACGGTAGATGTGACCTTCTTCCACGTGTACATTTCTTCTTTTCCACCTGTTGCAGTGGGTCGCAGTCGCAGGAACCAGGTACCCAGTGGATTGATGTCGAAGGATTTGCCGTAAAACTTTGACTTGACCGCCGACTCGCCCTGTATATCGTTAGATGATGGTATAAAGTTTAGATTCCAGAACGTACATAGTAATCCCACTTCTTGGACTCTGCATAGGCAGCCCCAATGGGTGGATGATGGCTGACCTGCTCAATGAAGAAGCGGTAGCCCTTGTCCGGTCTGGCGTACTCATAAGTCTCAGCAAGAAGGGGATTGAAAGGCTTAGCAACACGCCCAATAGTGGAAGCATATTCGGAAGCCGCAAATGCAGCGACATAAAGCAGTCGTTCCGTGGAGTCTGATCGTTCGGCAGCAACGTCGAGAAGATCAGTGTATTCCATATCCTCAGCCACACGCTGTAGTAGCGATGTTGGTTCGTTGAAGGATACCGGCAGCGTCATCTTCGTCATGTCCTTGCCAATCATGGACTTGAGAATTCCCTAGCCAGTCGTTAGTATTGTTTAGAATGGCAGTGAGATTGAACACACCCAGAGTGAAATCTTCGGCCTGTCATCTGCATCCATTGCCAGTCGCTTTCGTGGACCATCTTCATAGCCTGCCCACGCAGTGGCAATTTCCATAGACTTCTTCTCCAATGGATCTTCGGAAGAGTCGGGGGCGCTGCTTTCAACCTCTTGAGGAGCACTGGGAGCGGGCATCTCCACAACCTCGACTTCGCCAGCACCGATTGCATCGAAGAACTCTTCGTCATCTTCAGACTCGGAGTCGGAAATGTGGGCTGCAATGTCTGCCAGGGTGGCCTTTTTCCTAATCTTCTGGTTCTGGGTGGATGCGCCTTCGGGCGCTGTCGCCTCCTTTTGCTGCGTACCGTCTTCTTGTGCATCAGCGAATTCATCTTCGTCTTGCTTTGCTTGTGTTCCAGCTTCGGTTTTCTCAAAGCCTTCCAAAGCTTCCCGGAGTGCTTTTTTCTGCTTTCGCCGCTTTTCCTCCGACTCGCCTATCCTATTCTCAAGCTCTTCTTGTTCCTTTGCGACCTTGGCCATGCTCTCTTCCCACATACGACGCACATTAGCTTCGCGATCTAGTCGGTATTGCCAGTAGGCATCACGGTCCCTGGATATCCTGAGAAGATCTCCGATAAGTCCTTTGAGGTTGCCAATGGCTGATTCGTACGAGGCCAGCGCTTGCAACATCATAGGGTCAGAAATCTGCATGTTGGGCGATCGTTCCTTTTCTGTCTGCAGTGCTGCAGAAACGGATGTCAACAAATCAAGCTGCAGCTTCGCGGACTGCGCAGTGATGTTAAAGGCATCCTTGCTCTGTGGCTTCATCTCGTGACTACTCGAACCGTCCCCATACTCATCCTCGTCATCATCGTCGCCGGCAACAGTCGCTGTTCCCATGTGACTGACCAGTCTGTCAAGACCCTGACTATGCATGCTAGGTTCATAGACGCTACCGAGGTCTTCTGTGACACTAATCGCAGTTCGTGAAGACGTGGCATCGACGCTGTTCAAAGGAATGTTTAAATTGGATGCTAGCATACGTCAGTATATAGGGAGACGTCTTGTAGAACAACTTACTGGTTGGGTGCTGCTTGGAGCTGCTGGCTATCTTGGAGCTCCCAAGGCTGGAAGAGTCACCTTCACCCTTGATCTGCTCAATTTTGGCCTGCTTAAGCATCTCTTGGTCTTGAGTAGCCCGCTTTTCTTCTTCGCGCGCTTCGTCCTTGGCCCACTGGATCGCGTTGTTCAATGCCCAGTACCATCGTTTGGCCTCGACTTGATGGTTTGCCTTGAGATGGTACTTTACAGACGACTTGCCTTGAATCTCAAAGCGTTGCTTGTCTTGTGGATCCATGTACAGCTTGGCGATGCGCATATTAATCGCACCACGGCATGCAGATCCCGTGTCATCTTGGTGCTTGTAGTAGCTCAGCACACCATCTTCAAGGACGAACCAACGTAGTTTGTAGCCAGTCGTGTAGTTTGTCCACTTCTTCAGGTATCCCTTCATCTCACGCGACTCCTTGACGCCCATTCCAACCTCTGCAGCTGCTTGTCCTGGTGGTGCACCGGCGAGGATGGTCTTCTCCTGTATTCCTCTTTGTGCCGCCGCGGCTGCGGGTGATCGCTTCAAGATTGCGCGGGTACGGTCATCCTTGGTGTAGTCCTGAGGAAGCTTACCCTTGCGATCGCGGCGAAATGGGTCGGCTCCATTCAGTAAGAGCAGCTGAGCCAGTTTGACGTCCTTTTTCTTTGCAGCTTCATGCAGAAGCGTGCCTCCAGCGTCAACGACAACCGGGTCGGTCGCTAGCTCGCCGCCATTGACGTCGAGAGTGCTCTTGACCCGGTTATCCTGGAGGATCTTCTCCAGTGCATCCATATCCCCTGACATAACCATTTGCTGTATCTTCTTTACGTACGTGTCGATGAAGATGGACCGCGACAGCTGCAGGGCCTGGAAAATGTCTGGTGTACGGGCGAGATCTAGCGGGGTTTGGCCGTTGTAGTTGGTCACCGAGTCATTGATGCCAGGCTGGTCGAGTAACATACGAACGACTGCAGTGCGACCGAGTATGGCAGCAAGGTGGAGCGGTGTGTTGCCATCGCGGTCGCGGCCGTTAATGTCGACAGGTGAGTCGGGCGATGCAGTGGCGTTTGACAGGACGAATTCAATTACTGGTACCTCCGCGCACTGTATAGCCAAGTGCAGGATTGAAGTTCCTTCTGTGCGTGCATTGGGGAGCTGTATTGACGACCTGCTGCTCTCGCCATCGGCTGGGCTCGACTGCTCCCGGATTGCGCGCGATATAGCTGCCGTGTCGCCATTTCGCAGCGACTCAAAAACTCTAAACAGCTTCACAGACTGTTCGATTGAGGTTGCCTTTGTAGGAGAGGTGGGTGTTTGCTGGATGCTGGGAGACGAGGGACTGAGTGCGTCTTGGCCTGGACCGGGGCCGGACATGCTAGTGGAAAGATGCGGGTTCTTTTTGGAGAGACTGCGGCCGTGTCCCGACGGGTTGTATCCCTTGATTTGAGCAGCGTGCTGCGAGGTGGCCGACGTAGCTGAACCCGGGGGAGAGTTGTCGCTAGGCTCGGGTGTGTCGCCGTCGGGCTTTGACGACACGCGGGACAGGAGGTTCTTCACACTGGCGGACTTGGAGCGCTTGTGCCTGTGCAAGTAGGCAGTCAGCGATGACCTTAGCAGCTACAAGCCGTGTCTTGTACACTGATCCCCGCCATGACGACTGGCAGGCTTGGGGCCGAGCACTTACCCTTCCATGGCCGCTTGATTGGCCGACCAGCCCAGAGATACAGCAGGACGCGTGTAGGATGTCAGCAAGGACGGATGGGGAGTTTGCGGGTTTGGTGTTCAATTGAAGTTGAGGACACTGTATAAAGGAAGACTGTGCAACCGATGAATATACTATGGATGTGCTTGATAGCTAGGCTCCGTATAGGGGTCTGGGCTTTGCTCGCGACCAGGGAAACTGATAGCGGGGCGCTCGTCAAGCTTGGGGTTTCGTCAGAGGCGCGGGCTCACCAGCCACAACAGCCACATCAGCCAATCATGGCCGTCGACGTGCTTGCAGCCTCAACGGGCGGTGCCTGGGGTGTCCTGCCAGCCAATCACGCGCCTCGGAGTTTTGCACGCCGCCGCCGCCTATCACGTTGTCTTCGTCCAAGATTTCTCTAGACTGAAGCAATTGATATGTTATGTTACATACACTAATTTACAATCGTCTGGTGCCTTATGACGCGTTCCCGCTAACCAGAACAATGGCGCTTCCTAGCTGCCGTCGCAGATCCTCCCTTTGCACATCGTGTGTGTCTTCTACCTCACCCCACTGCACCGTCTGCCACTTGACCTCCAAACTGCTTGCCTCGGCCGCTTCATCGATTCCAAAGCGACTGCCCTCAGCTGCTGGTCGTGATTGCGCGAATGCCTCGCTCCATTCGTGCACCAGCCGTGCGCTGACGAGCAGGCTCTTGGATGCCAGCACTGCCCGCTCCAGTCCCGCGAGCTCGTAGGCGGGGAGGCCTGCACACCACCCGCGAATTACTTCCTGTGTCATCTTGGGCTGCTCCACGGGAATGATCGAGTTGGGGTCGAGCGTGGGCTTGATCTCGACACCAGGGAACACGTGTGTCTGGAGATATGCAATGATGCCAGTGGCCACCTCTTCCTGAATCTGGCGCAGCGTCTTCCCGTCCTGCAGCGTGTCGTTGATGACCTTTTCGGGAGCCCAGCAGAGCAGTGTATCGGTAGCGAGCACACGCATAAAGTAGGCGAGGATATCGCTCCGGATGTTGGACTGTCCCGCCTTGTCTGCCGCCTCGATATCAATGGCACGCGCAGCCAGCGAGGTCATGGGGATATAGTCGTTCTTGAGCGCCTGCTGTGCGCTCATAAGAAGATCCCATTCGAGGGCAATGGCAGCCGCGAGCTGGGGCTTAGAGGCGGGGACGGTGAGGATCTGCTTGTTGGGCATCCGGACGGGGCGGTGATCGAGGAAGACCTGCAGGCCACCATCCGTCTCCTTGACCGAGACGTCTTTCCAGAAGCGCTTGGCGAGCATGCTCTTTGGCTTGTTGGAGGGAGTGTAGGACTCGCGCATCTCGCGCGCCTGCTTCATCATGTCGGCCTGCCGCCTCTTCCTCGCAACCCGTTGCGCTGCATCTGAAGGTTGGGCCTGGGGTGTCTCAGGTGGTGGACCGGGCACTGTGTGGCGTCAATGGGTGAATGGGCACATGTGGTGCAAAGCCGTGCGTACCTGACGGGTGAGGCAGAGGCGTGGCGCCCCGCGCAGCCGATGTGTGCAGACATTGGCACAGCAGCGGCCTGTTGTAGGCTCGCTGTGGTGCAGCCAGGCGGATCTTTGCCAGTGCTGGGCGGATCGACTCCATGGTGGCGGGGGGTGGGATGAATTCTATCGTATGCCCGACAATGATGGGACGTCGAGTAGGCCCGGCGCGGCGACTTTTTTCCTTGCCGGGCGCATGGACATAGCGCCCTGTGAAATCTGGGGTTCTCCGCTCCACACGCACACGCACACGCCGCACACGCAAGCCGCACCACCGCTCGCCTCACCCCCCCCGTCCACCCCTTCTCGATACTCGGGTGCTCTGTGCTTGCTACATACTTACACCTGCACCTCCAAGCAGTCGTCGCAGCACCACCAGTCGATGGACCCACGCCGGCGTCTCTGAACATGCGCTTGCGTCCCCACAGCTTCTCGTCCCTCTGCATGTTCTCCACCCTCTGGTCTGGCTCGTCTCCGATCGGCCGTTGACGCGCTTCTGGCTGTCGCTACCCCACCCAGCATCTGCTCCCCTGCATCGCCGCATCCCGCCTTTGATGCGGCCCCTTCCGCCCATCTCTGGCCTCAAACTCTGCTTTTCATGAATCAAGCGGCCTCTCCGCCGGCCTCTGCGAATGCTGCCGTGCCCCAGCCCAAGCCCATCCGCTTCGTCACTAACCATGACGGGCCCTATGCCAAGCGCCGTCGCATCAACTCGGCCTGCTTGACATGTCGGAAGAAGAAGACGCGCTGTTCCGGTGAGGTCTAACATATCTCAAATACAGTTATTGATGCTGACAGCAGAACAGGCGAGCGCCCGGTTTGTGGGACTTGCACCCAAAACAAGCACGAGTGCGCTGGCTACGGCGACGACAATGGCGCGGGCGATGCGCAGAAGAATAGCAAAAAGGTCCCCTCCCGACGAGCAAGCACAGTGTCCAACAACAGCACCTCGGCCCTGAAAAATGAGGCTCCTATTGATCCCCAGCTCACGCGGCCGTCTATTCCACACACGACCTCTCAAGCGTCTGACTCCAGCACCGTCAACCCATCGCCCAAGCAGGATATCGCCACTGGCAGTTCCGGCCTAACTTTGAGCACGCGCAATAGGATGCCGTACTTTCGGTACTTTGGTCCCACCGCCATTGTGCCTGGCCTGAGGCAGATGGTCGTCAAGGTGCGCGGGAAACAACACGGAAGTGCGCAGACTACATCCGATCGTACGTATTACCCTGGGTTAGGCGCTGAATATTGTCGTGTGCAAAATCTATCGCCTAAACGATTGAACCTAAACTGTTGCTGACTTTACCAGCGCACATTATTGAATCCTCACCTGCTCAGCCTTCTGTGGGTTCGCCACCTGCACAAGAAGCTCGTACCCCAATAGAGATACCCGTATACGATGCGTCGTCTATGTCTCCGAGTCCGCTTATTACCCACCTCTGCAAGGTCTTCTTCGCCCACCTCGGCTGCTCATTCCCCTTTCTGCAAAGAGAAAGGTTCATGCGCGATTTGGAGGAGAAGCAAGTGGATGCCATACTCGTAGACGCTGTCTGTGCCTTGGCGGCCCGCTTCTCAACGCATCCCATGTTGACGGGCAACAACAACGATCACAAAGACGGCGAGAACGAAGCCTCCAAGCTCCAACCCTCAGAATACGGCCAGGCGTTTGCGCAAAGAGCAAAGTCCGCAATTCCAGACGCCTTTCCATGTCCCAGTGTGGCGGTGGTGCAAGCTGCTCTTCTCCTCGCCTACGACGAATTCGGCGCAAGCCGCGATAGTGGCTTGTGGATGTATCTTGGAATAGCTATCCGCATGGCTCAAGATCTGGGAATGCAGTCTGTAGGAGGCCTCAAGTATGAGGGGCGCCACGGGCCAACGCCGAGTTCGGTCAAGAGTAACCTAGAAGAGCCGCGGCCATCGGAGCAGTCTACGTCACAAGACAACTGTGAAAGAAGTACCGAAGAACAAGAGCAGCGGGCAGCCGAGCGTGAGAGGTTGGACACTTTCTGGTCAATCTTCTTCCTGGATCGAGTCATATCGTCTGGCACCGGGCGTCCAGTCACTCTGCGCGACCGCGACATTGAGATTTCTTTCCCTTCTCTGGACGAGGTCGATTCTTCTGGATGGCCACTGCCTTATCCTGCCTTGATTCGAGTCATTCATCTCTATGGACGTGTAACTGATTTGCTGAACCGCATCAGAAGCGCTGCCGATGTCACACCAGAACTTCACAAGCAATTAGGAGTTTGGGAGGACCGACTGACAAACATCTATCAGAATCTCTCGCCTAAATTACACTTCAATGCTGTAAACTTTCAACAATACGTCAAACTAAACCAAGGAACAAACTTCTTGTTGCTCCACTGCTGGTTCCACACGCTCATTGTTCTGCTGCACCAACCGACACTCTTGAGAACTTTCGAGGGTACGCCCCAGCCGCAATCCAATCATAGCCGAGAATTGTCCATGTCTTCTGCAAAGACTGTTGCCGATATACTAGCTTTTACGGAGCTTATAGATGTGAAGACTGGCATGGGTAATCCGTTTACTAGGTTTGTGCCTCCATATCCTACCTGTCTTAATAGTGAAACTGACACCGCTGTAGTCAGCCCATATACATCGCTGCGTGTGCCTTTCTCAAGGAGACGGCTATTCACTCTGCATCGTCTCAACCCCATTCCCGTCCTACCAGTCCTAATCGAAATGAAGACAATGATCAGAAAGCACCCATTGGCAGCTCGCTTGATCGTCTTGAAACTGCTAGTTCTTCCGTCAACGATCGGGAACAGAAGCAGACTGCCGCCAAGCATACACTGCTTGCGTCTGCTGCCAACCAAAACTATCAACGTTGCTACCGTGCTCTAAAGGCCCTCGAGACCTACTGGGCAGGTGTCAAGTACATCATGACTGTGCTCGATCAAAAGGCGAAGGGGGTTTGCGATCCCCTGCTTTACACTGCGGAAGAGATGGAGAGCGCTTTGGAGGCACCCCGACCGGAACCATCATTCACTAGCCCGGGCTGGAGGAGGAAGCTTAGTTGGGGCACATACTTGACGGCTCAAAGCTCGGATGCCGATGTTGCCAAGATGGCGGCTGCAATCAGGAAAGGAGCGCGATCTCCAAAGTTGCCTGGCTCACCAATGGTGCACCCCAGTCAAGGTATGTAACTCATCCTGACTTTTTTGAACATCTCATTAACTTTTGCGTAGCAATAGGATGGTCGCTTACCGGAATCATGAACTCGCCCTCGACAAATGTCGCCGTCATGTACACTTCTGAGAACGGTGAAGGTCGAACCCCGAAGCCACCGCCTCCCCACCAAACACCAGCTACCGCACAACCTTCCATAGCATCCTTGATGTCCGACCCACCGATCAAATTCGAGGCACATCAATCCTTAACATCACCACCAAGCATCTCACGCTTCAGCTCTTCATCAATGCCTCCACCCCCAACCAACCAAGCCTACAGCAACATGCCCAACCCCGACCCCGTCATGGTCTCAGACGCCGACCTCCTCCTAAACCTACACTCCCCCTTCTCCGGCAATTCCCCTGCTGCAGTCCGCACCCCAATCTCCACCCAGCAACCTTTCACCCGTGGTCCTACGCAAATGCAACCTCCACCCCCACAAAACGATTTCTCGCCCACTTTCACCACGTTTCACGCCCCGCCAGATCATGTTTTTGGGGATATGGTTATTGATACCCAAGACGTCGATATGTCGCTGCTGGGCGCGGATATGATGCCCTGGGATCTAGAGTATTTACCACATGATATGTTGTCGTTTGGTGATGCATCATTTGGGGGTGCGGGGTTTGGAGGGGGTGATGGGACGGGGGGTAATGCTGCTGAATGAATGAGGGGGAACGGCGTATCTGTGGTTGTGATCTTTTATGATTGCCAATTTCCTTTCAACTTGTATGATAAGAGAATTATATATCGATGGAGTAAGTAATTTTGAGGAGGATTGGAAGAAGAAGAAAAATAAGGGAAAGAGGTTGTAATTTTGGCCTGTTTAGGTTTTATGATACCATGTTTTAATTCTTCGTTCATTTTCCTCCCGTTTGGTCATCTATGGTTTTGCAAGAATACTTGAACATACATCAAAATCTAGTCAAACAAACCCGCAACATACTTGTTTGCTTTTTCTCTACATATACAACTCAAGTCTACTACTGCAACATGCCTTCCAGACTCTCCCCAAGAATCTCCTCCATCCCATTCTTCCATCGCTGGCACTCCCGCTCAACAATCTCATCGTCATCCTCCATGAGCTCACTAATAAACGGTAGCATCTCGGGCAACAAACCCAGCCACTCCTCGCCCAACCTCCGCGTAAGACTCTGCTCGCAAAGCACAGTCGCCAAGCGCGTGTTTCGGTCCTCGCTTCGCATGTTCTTGAGCAAGGTAGTGTTCATCTCGCGGTGATTCTCCATGCTAGATGAGGAGGCGGCGGCGAGATCGGTAATGGTGGGGATGACGTTGTTGGTGTTGTTTTCCGGGGTGGAAGATGAGGCCGAGGGGAGGGAGAGGAGGGAAAGGAGAGGTGGCATGATGGTGCCAAAGTGGGAGGGTGCTTGCCAGAAGCCGTCTTGGTCGTGCTGGAACGACTTTTGAAGGGCAGAGAGGACGGCAGTGCGAGTGGCGACTTCCGTGTCGTTTTTGGCGAGGTGGGTGAGGATTTTGGCGGCAGGCTCGATTATGTAGCTCGAGTAGCTTGTAACGAGGGACTGGGTGGATGTTAGTGAGTGTAAGAAATTAATGTTTGGATAGATGCATACCTTAAATTTGTCGAAGAAAGCAGCGAGGAACTTGTAGAAGGTGATAGCGCGTTCAGGCTTGGCTGGTAATGGGCCTTCTTGATCTACAAGTTGCACGAAGAAGGGTCGGAATGTGGCGTCACTAAGCTTGAGAACCATCGCAATGACCGATTCAATCAGCGTGGCCTCGAGTTGCTCAGTCTCCTCCTCATCAATCTCTTCTTCAGTCTCCGATTGGAGAGTGTCCCGCATACGGAATGTTTGGAGGAACAAGCTGAATAGCGGCGAGCTCGCCTTGACGAGTTTGGCCTTGGTCTGAGCATTGATTGTGGATTGCAGAAGTTGAAGCTGTTCAAACAAGGCGTCGAAGCCTTGGGAGGCGGCATTTGACCATGTCGTCTTGATAGAAGAAAATACTTCTTGTCCACTGAGATGCTGCGATACACTCTGGTAGAAGCTAGCGCGGGTTTCATCGCAAGCATCCTCAAGGTCGGCAGCAGCAGAACGTTGAGACAACCGCAAAGCAGTATCTAAGTACTCCCGCGAGAACATGTATCCCAGACGGTCGACAATGTTCGCAAGCAAGGTGAATACAGCATTGTGAAGACCAGCCTTCTCTTCATCAATCGCATTTGACAGGTACTCAAACGCAATGGGAACGATTGTAGGTAGTAGCGAGATGGCTTCATCCTCAAGAACGTCGATGACAGAAGTTAGACAGATCAAAGACAAGATGCGGATTCTGTCGTCACTGCTTGATAGTGATTCAGGACCGGCAATGGTTTGAGCCACTGATGATACAGCAGATACATCCTTCTTGCCGAAGCGCTCGATGATGCGGTCGATGCAACTGACCGAGACCATCTTCGCATCCATCTCAGATGTCTGTTGCAGAAGCGTTTGAACGCTAGGCAAGAAGGAGATGAGTGCTTCCACAGACTTGCGGTCATTCTGCTTGGCAGTACCCGCTCGAAGCTCGACTGATTTGACTGCAGCGACCTGTACATGAGAGTCTGTGCTAGAGAGGAGCAACTCAGCAGACTTGATGAGATCGGTCGTCGGCAAAAGATCCAAGCAACTGGCGAGAACACGGCTGCATGCTGCGTACGTCTTCGAGTTTGACGCCAGTTTCTTGGAGAGCTGGATGGTGGTTTCGATAATGTCTGCAAAGATCCTTCGTGGCCTTTCTGGGTCGTCCTTCTTTCGGTACGCTCTGGTGACGTGTGCTTTTACCTTGTCGTCTAGGGCCAGATCGGTCAAGCATGTAAGCATGCTTTGAATTCCCGAATCGAACTTATTCTCCTTTGTCTTCTCCTTCAGCCCAAAGAGTGTCTCCGCGACTTGTGGTTTCGGTCCGGTGGCATCGGTGAGAAGATCAAGGTAACCCTTGAAGGTGACCAAGGTGTTGATAGGATCGAAGTAAAGCAACAAGTCTGCGCAGAACCTTCGTTGCTCCTTGCTGTGGTACCGGTCGGCGAGCAAAGCAACAATAGCCGGGAGAGAGTCTTCGGGGCCCAATGTGCGAGCCAACTGTGCAAACAGCTTCATCCTTCTGTGTAAGGGAATGTGTTCAAACGCCGCAGTGAAACTCAGCAGCAAGTCCGAAACTCCAGCAATGAAGTCCCTGTGTTTCGAGCGAAGCGAAGCAGCCAGTTGCGGTACGACGCGGGAGATTGTTTTATCAACGACTTGAGCTGAGTAGTCATCATGCTGTCGAAGCAGAGTAGATCCGATGAAAGTGAAGATAGGCATAAGGTTGTGCAGAATCAGATCAGGAACCCATGAAGCAAGGTTCGAAATCAAGAGCAGGGCACTATTCTGTACTTGCGGGCTGGAGGAGTGTCGAATGCAGTCGATCAAAAGGTCTGCGCGCACTGCTGACTGGTAATCGGCAGTGTCTGGCATCTCCATGAGTGTCCTAACAATTGGGCTTAACGACCCGAGAATGATACTCTGCAGGTAAACCAATTCAGATTCCGACTGCTGCTTAAGTGGCTGCATTTCAGCAAAGATTCCGAAAAGGCTCTTGAAAAGCTCTGGATGCTGTCCTGGATTAGATCCTTCGACCAATTCGAGTACCAATGTGAGTCTTCGAAGAAGCCTTTGAACGTCATCTTGAGAAGAGAGTTCGACTCGGGCCATTTCGCTTCGGCTAGTCCGTCTCCGCTTCGCTGCCGGTGGCCCTCCAGGCATCGCGGTGGGCGAGGGAACGCTGTCCAAGAAAGAAACAAGGATTTCAGAGTCAAGATTGACGTTCCGTAGGATCTCTATGGATTGTTCTCTGCGAAGTCTGTCGAAAGAGTCGTCGCTCTCGCTCAACGCCAAACCTAGCATGCATTGAGCAAGGGAATGTCGAGATTCAGATCGGAAAGCAGACCATGAAGTCTGAACTTGACCGAAAGCAGCTACTACTAGCACTTCCCGCTCTTTGTTGAGTGTTCCAGAGACGATATCTTGCAACAACTGGGCACTCTTTGCCTCCCTCGGTATGATTGCAGCGAGGTGCGAGCGCTCAGCATCACCAAGAGAGATGACTTCGCTGCTGCACTGGTTTGTTACAGCATCAATTGGAAGAGTAGACCACTCGTTCAACAATGGAAGGACGAAGTTGGTGCGGACAGTGTCTGAGACCTTTCCGCGAATGTTGAAAATTGGGAGCAAACACAACCGGACTCTTAGCAAGGGTGTACAACCGGCGTGACTTGCGAAGAAGCTGAGTATGGCCGTTCGTGTTTGCATTTTGAAAGTCTGTTTAGATTGGTTCTGCAACTGCGTTCCCTCGAGAACACTGCGGAGCGCAGGAATGATGAAATGTGCATCCATGACACACTCCTCAAGCATCGGCTGGAGCATCGAGACAATAAAAACGTAAATATCTTCAGGTTTCAGGTCCGTGATGTTCTTAGAAGCTTTGCCGTACACGTCAGACTTGCCCCACGACTGAGCTTTCGATCTCGCGGAGGCCTTTCGCGTCAAAAGACTGATGCAAGCGGCAGCGGACCGTCGAATGGGGGGGGATGGGTCGGCGAGCGCATGGACAAAGTACGGCAAAAGGTTTTGCAGGGTATGGGCAACCTCCGACTTCTCGAGTGACGAGGCCGTAGCACGTAGAGCGGCGATACGAACGGCAACCGGGCGGGTACTGTTCCAGACACGGGCAAGGAAGGATAGGTAGCGCGTTTGCTGGAGTGCGGCTTCCTGGTGCAGTGCATCGGAAGCAAGAAATTGTTTGGCCTGTTTGGTCAACACTGCCTGCTCGAAAGCATGAGCAACCTTGGCAAATTCCTTTTCTGATCCTGCATCAAGGAAGCTGGTAACTGTGATATCTGGCACCTCTACAACGAGCTTCTCAGTAGCCTCATCAATGTCAACCATTTCTTCGTCAGAATCCATATCTTGAATAGCCTCAATCTCGAAAGTTTGCGCAATGGTCAGTCCGAGGGATTCCAGATCGACATTATTCTGCTTTGCAGCATCCTGCAGCATGGATGACAGGTCTTTCGATTCGACTAGTCTGGTGGCAACCTGGAGTAACTCTCCATGCGTTTCAGAGCCTGGCACACTGTCGCCCAGTAGCTGAGCTACCGCTGACAGTACGATTTGAATACGGGATTTGCTGATCAGACCCGATGCGATAAGCTCATGGAAGATGGCATGGTTTTCCTCTAAGCCGACGTTGAGCGCACCGAGCGCGCAGCCCAGTACAAGTCGCTCGGCCTGACACTGCTCGGATACACTCTTGAGCCTTTGTACAAGCTGCGGCACCTTAAGAAGCTTTTTCGCAACCTTTGTCGGGAGCTGTGCCTTTGAGCGCTCGTTTGCGATGATTGCCAAGCAGCCCAGGCAGGATTGAAGTGATGTTTCGTCATGAGCTGTAATCACAGCCTCCATTAAACCATCTAAAACCTTATCTCCAACCTTTGCCTGGTTCACCAACATGATGACGATGGCGTAGCAGGCTAGGACAGTGTCAGCTCCATGCTTGGCGTGCATGCAGCTGTTGAGAACTGGAAGTAGATCCAGAACCAGCTTCTCAGTACTCTGGTCTTGGAGATGCTTTTTGCCGGAGTTTGAGTTGCTCAGTATGCCGTAGATTGCCTCGACAGTGATTCCAGACCAGAAGGACAGCATGTGAGCAGCCTGATGGCCTGCCTCCACTACCTTGGCAACATATGTGTGATAAGCCTTGAAGAACTGAGGCGTATTGATGGCTGTGTAGGCAATGGTCCGCTGAGGTACATTGGTGGGGGCCTGGATGTAGGGGAAGAGGAAGCGGATGGCGTGCGATGGCTGCGGGGGCAAGATGGACAGCAGAGCGAGGAATTGGGGCGTGTTATGGTAAGGCAAGTAAGTGAAGACGAGGCATTCGGTGTTGTATTCATGGATGCTGTTTGCAATTAGCCATGCCAATAGCGCAAGCTTGTGCAGGCGAGATGGTGCTATTCGACGTACCGGAATCTCCTCACAAGCCACTCCAGCGCCTTCTCTGCTGGCTTGAGCAGCAATCGGGGGCCGACCAGTGTAATGAAGGCCTCAAGCACAATATCGAGCTTAGAATTCTCATCCTTGGTCATTTGGGTGCGGTCTTCGGCTTTGCTCTGCTCGCTGAAGAGATTCTTGGAGAAGCGCAAAAACCTCGAATCCAGCGCGCACAGCTCTCGGTAGCCCTCGTAACATATTAAATAAACATTTTCAAATGATTGTGATGCAGCGATCTTGGGTTCGAACAGCAGAGATTTGCCGTGTGCCGCCTTCTGGGCGCGCAGGTCGAGTTGGTGGGTGCTCGAGGCCGCGATGGTCGCGAGCTGTTTCTGAAGCGCCGTCGCCATTTTTGGGAATTTCCTGTGTCGCACAAGAAATCAACGTTTTTTTTCGGAAATCCCAGAAGCCATAAGACGCTGCGAAACAGCGTGGAAGTTGTCGCGGCGGGTTGGGTGGGAAAGCTTGAGGATGGTGATGCGCATTCAAAATTTCGAGACGGACCATTTGCAAGATTTCACGCTAGTGGATTTTTACGGCGGGCTGCTTCAGCCACATGCGCCATCGGACTCCCGAGACACGTGCTACCTGCCCTTCATTACACATAACCCTCCGTCCTAGCTTTGAGGTGTTCACAGCATCCACAGCTTCTTCCAGAAAAAACGAAATAAATTTAGCATTGAGGTTGTAGTCTCTCATCGGATTTGCACCATCCCTCGACTCATGCTGCGTTTCTCGCACCCTTCACCGTGGCTACGAACAAGAGCACCATGACATTGGCTTGTATTGTCTCTCAGTATTGAAGGATTCTGTCACATGCTCGCACCCTACAATGAGTGCAAACACCTCGAGTTTCGCGAGCTTCCGGCCAAAGCCCAGGCCTGCTCAGGAACTATCCAATGAACCTCAACAACATGGCAAATCTGATCAGACATCAAAAGAAAAACACCACTACAAAAGAGTTTCAAAATCACCAAGCCGACAGATCCGGGAAAAAGACGCCTCTGCAAACAAGCCCTACTTCAGCGATCGGCGAGGAGACGCGGACGTATTACGGTACGGTACCTTGAACCGTTATGAAATTCCACCTTACCGTCGCTATGGCCATGGATTTGTCTTGGGTCTTTCATTGCGGCAGAAGATTGACAGAGAATTATCTATGGACAAGAAAATATATGTTTCGCCTGCCACGCGCCGACGTCAACAGCGTCTGCTCACAGATAAACCCACAAAGCGGCCAGGTGAACGTGCGCTGCGTCTAGTAAAAGCCGGCGGCGATGCCTCAGATCTCAACCAAGACTTTGTGCTCTTGTCTGCAACCGGCAAAAGGACGCGGCATGACAGTGATGATGACGATGACGATGACGATGACGATGACGACGAAGGAACACCAGAATTTGACTATCGAGGAATAGATGAGCCAAAATCTGCCGAGCCAGCTGACCCAGATACGCAATATGAGTCTGATGTTGATGTTACATTTGATGCCGAAGTCACTCGCACCAACTCGCGACTCGCGCGGCACACCAAAGAGCACCCTGAAGATGTTGCAGGGTGGCTGGCGCTGATCGCTCATCAGGAGGCCATGCTAAAGCTTGAGCGGCCATCTGTTGAGTTGACAGTTTCTGACAAAGCCCACCTTGCTGACATACGCATCGACATATACGGAGAAGCCCTTAAGAAGGTCGGTAAACTCCCCGAGGGCCAGTTAAAACTCTATAAAGGGCTCTTGAAAGAGACCGAGAAAGCATGGGACAGCGCCAAGCTGGCCAGTAAATGGAAGGACGTTCTCGCAAAACATTCAGAGAGCGTGGAACTGTGGATGATGTATCTTGACTTCGTACAGTCGCGATTCACAACTTTCAAGTATGAAGATTGCCGAGCTATCTTCTTCAAGTGCATCGAAACTCTTAGTGCAAGCACACAAGAATTTCCACCTACGAGCATGCTGCACATACTACTGCGCCTTACATCCATGACATATGAAGCCGGATACCAGGAGCTTTCGGTAGCAATTTGGCAAGCTTTGCTTGGATTCTGTATTCTACGGCCCGCAGATGATGCGACCATCGAAGCGTTTGAGGTATTCTGGGATAGTGAGGTAGCACGTATTGGCGAGCCACAAGCAAAAGGGTGGAAGCAGTACAGTCCAGCAGATGAGCCTGCATCGTTTGAGTTTTCCCCCTTGTTAGAGAAAGACTCGTCAGACTCGTTCTTTGAAGACTTCGGAAAACGCGAAACGGAAGCGACAAGACGGCTCGTGATACCAGGCCGGGCATCTGACGACATAGCAGAGGATGATGCTTTCCATACCATTCTCTTCGATGACATAGCACCATACCTGAAGCTGATTCCAGAAGACGTACCGCCAAGAATGCTTGTGGAAGCCTTTCTATGCTTTTGCGGACTACCTCCTATGCCAAAGTCGGGCGCGCATCAGCACAGCTGGTGGTCCGATCCTTTTCTGCAACGCCACTGGTCATCGACTCCCCTAAACGGGGAGGAATCTTCCAACTTTATACAAACGCTCAAGCACTTCTCGGATTGCCCATCGAAAAGTTTCCAGATGACAACAGAGCTGTTATTCGACCAAAATTTCTCTACCAGTAGCATCGGACTTGATACTGATTTTATCCGACGACTGCTGAAACTCGTAGCCTCAGATCTGTCGAGCGACGATATCTTTGGAGAGTATCTTCTTGCGTTTGAACACCGACACTACCCCAGTGAGGCTTTCAAAACAGCAAAGCAACTGCTGAAGGCTCGCCCACCAAGCTTGTGTCTATACAATGCTTATGGATTAGTTGAATCCCGACTAGGAAACTCGGAAAAAGCAGATCAAGTATTCCGCATGGTGCTTGGCATGCAAGCTGGCAAATCAAAAGAATTGACTCCGCAAGTATTGAAACTCCTGGATAGCTGGGTCTGGGATGCTCTTCGTAGAGGAGAGAGTAACTTAGCACTATGGCGGCTTGTCTCGCCGCACGGTAACCCTCCCTCCGAAATTGCACAATCGCAACCCGACGAGACCCTCGTAAACAATACTCGTACAAGACTCGCCGAGATCAGCGAACAAGCCCTACTCGTCCAAGACCACACCACTGCAATCCTCAGCACCTCCCTCTCCGCCCTCCTCCTCTACCTAACAAGCTCCTACTCCATCACTCTTGCCACAAACCTCCACTCCCACCTCTCAATCTGGTTCACCTCCCACGCCGCCACTTCCTCCCCCTACGCTGAACTCCACGCCCAATCCATATCCCGCCTCCTCGCCTTCCACACCACCCACGCCCCCATCGTCAAACCCGCCCTCACCCGCTCAACCCTCGAGCCCCTCCTCGCCCGCTTCCCAGATAACACCCTCCTGCTCGCCCTCTACGCCGCAAACGAATCCCGCTTCTCAATCGACGACCGCGTCCGTGGCGTAATGCAGCGTACCGCGCTCCAGCACGAAGAACGTAGTATAGCTGGCTGGGCATTTGCAATTCACTACGAGATGCGAAGGGGGGAGATTGCGGGCTCAACAGAGCATTCAGTCCGCGCGCTGTATAAACGCGCGGTTGAAGCCAGCGGAAAGTGTTGTCCTGCACTATGGAAATCGTACATCAACTTCGAAATTGCACAGCTACGCCGTCTGCAGCATACAATCCAGATGCGGAATAAGAAACCACGCCGAGATGGGAAAAAGAGTAAAGCAGAGATTAGGCTGGAGGAAGCGAGGCAGAGGGTTAAGGATACGGTTTATGCGGGGTTACGCAATTTGCCTTGGTGTAAGGATGTTGCTATGTACGCGTTTGGGGAGGCGAAGGAGGTTTTTGGGGATGAGGAGATGTGGAGGGTTTGTAGGGTGCTGGTGGAGAAGGAGTTGAGGGTTTTTGTTGAGGTGGATGATGATGCGGCGTGGGAGGTTGCGAGGGAGAGGGGGTGGACGGTGTGAGTGTAACGCGTAGATCGTGTTGAGTTTTCAATCATGTGTTGGACCCTAGGAAAGCTGTGGTGCTAAAATTCAATACAAAGTTAGTGACGATGACAATGACTTGAGGTATATCAAGGGGTTTCTCAAACCACAGAATTCTGGAGAGGATCGCAAGGAGAAAAGAGATGATGCTAGAGATAAAGCACATAGGTATGAGACTAGTTTGGAACAAAGCGACTGGACGTGCGCAGGAGGACATTGGTAGTGCAATCAAACTTTCATTTATCTAGCGCATCAGCATTGTGCTGTTCTAGATTAGCTTCATGAGGCTGCTGTATCAAAGCCGTCTACTCTTTGGAGCAGTACATACACAGCAGTTGAAGGACCTCATTCCTTCATGTAGATATCAAAACCCTTTCCACCCACACTCAAAGATGCGTTTCCACCCGTTCGCCATAGGCTCCCAGTCCGCATCGTTCAGGTCCTGGCACCACAAATCCGACGGCTCTAGAAGTGACTTCAGATTTAGCCAACCGCATTCGGTATCACACACTGAGACCATGAAAAACCCGCTTTCAGTAAAAGTCTCAGTAGTCATAAAGGGCCTGCATAGTTCGCCGTTGAACTTTTTGCAGCCTGGCATCTCCTTCTTGATGGAGAAGTTCACAACACACTTCTTGACATCGTGAGGATTCGAGACAGTCATGTCAACACCGAAAGGCATCATGTGCTCCAAGGGACGATTGACGGACTGGATGTAGTCCTTCATCTCCTTCATGCCGTTGCCGTGAACGTTGTGCTCACCAGCGTGGTTGCCGTTCGGATCGTACAGCTTCCAGTTGACCTCGGAGTAGTCGTTGAACATGTACTGGTTGATCTTCACCTTCCAGCGTCCGAACTTGTCCATAGGGCCGAGGCTAGGGCCAGGCGGCGCGAATGATGTCTTGGTTGTCTTGGGCGATGAAAATGAAGTCTTAGACGGAACCATGCTAGTCGTGTTGCTAGCGAAGGTTTTGGACGTGTGGAACGGGTCGTTCGGGCTGTTGTCACCCTCGTCGTCATCCAGAGACAATGGAGCCCGAGTGCAGGCAGGACCGTTTGAACCGGCCGTTTTGGTACCTGTCTGTGTCGTCGTCGTGTCGAATCCAGGCATTGCACCACCACACATGGTCACTGTGGCATCGATCATTGGCAAGCAGAGCGAAGAAACCATTGTCGAAGAAGTTCCTCGAAGGCTCGATGGAAGGGCAGAGACATTGTATCCTTCGGTGCACCACACGAAGCGTTCAGTGATGACCGTCCTCTTGCTGTCGTCGCAGTCTTCCGGATCAGGACGATTCGGTGGCTTCGTCGGTGCTGGTCCAGGCTTGGGTCCACAACCACCAGAGATCGTACAGCCAGGGCGACTGCAAAGTTCTGGAGGACAAGGTTCGCATCCACCTCCAGGACAGTATCCATCGTAACCGATAAGACCTGAGGGCTGTGTGCCAGGGCATCCGAAGAAAACACAAGGATTACATCCGAAAAGACCACAGGGAGAAGTGATTTCGATCTCGAGTCCAGGGCATCCAGGTCCAAAGGAAAGGCCCATCCAGCCGCAGCCACAACCGAGGAGCTTACACTTTGGATTCTTCTCCTTTGGACGAGATGTTGGCTTAGGCTTGACCTTGGGATCGTCACGGTCGCTGTCGCTGGGACTGTCGCTCTCACCATCTTTGTCGCACTTCTTGGGAACGCATGGGCAGACTGGCCGCTTGAACATGAAGAACGTGACAGTACGCCATATCGCACACTCAGCAACGCAGTCGTTTGGCTTACAGTCTGGATCACTGTCCGAGTGCGAATCCGGATCACCGTTATGGTGCTCGATGTTTCCAGGGAAACCCCACCACCAAGCCCGACACCAGTTGATGTTCTCAGGGAGTAGACATTCGTGGGGCGGCTGCACATCGATGGGCCTCGGGAACACCCAGCCTTTGCAGAAGATGTTGCACCAGTCCAAGTTGCGGCACTCATCGGGGCATCCTGTGGCAGTAGGCGATGGTTTTGCAGAGCTGGAAGTGGGAGTGGAACTGACGATAACAACCGGCGGTGCAGTACTGGCTTTGGATGAGACAACAATGCCAGTCGGAGTATTGCTACCCTGAGCGGAGGTCGGAGGATGAGTGGCCGTCTCGCCACCGGAAGACTGCATTGGTGAGCTTCCTGGCGACGAAGAGGAGATAACCGTGCTCGAGTGGGGAGGTGACTGTGCTGCCGAACTGCCAGGAGGAGGCGGGATCCAGGATGGGGCTTGGCTCGAACCACTGGGTAAACCTGCCCATGAACTACCCACAACTGAAGACGATCCGACCTGAGTGCTGGGCGTTGTTGAAGACGGAGCTCCACTTGGGAGAATGGGGATGACTGGGATGATTGCCGTGACAGAAGGCCCTGTAGAGCTACCTGAAGAAACAGCGGAAAACCCAGCGGCAGAGGAAGCAGGAGGGACAATGGTCGTGACAGAAGAAACGACAGGGGCGATTGGTGTGACAGAAGATCCGGCAGAGCTACCCGACCAAACAGCAGAAGAACCAGCACCAGATGAGCCAGAATGCGAAGAACTTGGGACTGATATGCTAGCCACTGAAGTGATACTGCTCCAAGGTTCAGAAGAAAACGCACTATAACTTCCCAGTACGGTAGATCCAGTTGCTGTCCATGCAGTCGAATGCGATCCAGACTGGGATGGAGGCTGACTCTGAGATGGTGATGCCGATAAAGATGGCAATGGTAATGGCAGTGGAGACAACGATGGAGCTGGAGCTAAAGACGGAGCTGGAGAAGGAGACAGAGATGGCAATGGCGATATTGGTCCTGGTATCTGCACTGAAGACGAGACATCAGAATGGCTCGATGTGGATCTGGATGTTGGTTGGTTGCTCCAAACAGCAGAAGATGGGCTAGGAGGTCCTTTCGACGAAGGGTGTTCAGATGCAGAGGGCACAACAGGAGAAGTATTCTGACCAATTGAGCTGTTGGGTGGCTGGGGGACAATTGAACCCTGCGTGGAGACAATCGATGATGGTAGAGAAGATTGCGCAGGATTTGCGGACGATGTTGGAGCAGACGGTGAAAGGCCAGGTTGAGCGGATGAACCTGGTGGGGCGGAAGATGGGATGCCAGGCTGAACAGGGGACGGAATACCAGACGGAGAAGAAGGTGGGAGGCTGGGCTGAGCAGAGGATGGCAGACCGGGCTGACTCAAAGATGGAGCAGAAGGCAGTAAAACAAGTTGAGTGGTTGAACTTGGTAGAACGGAAGATGGTAAGCCGGGCTGAACAGAAGATGGGAAGCTAGGCGGAGCAGAGGACGGGAGGCCAGACTGAACAGAGGAAGGCAGACCGGGCTGAATGAGAGACGAAGCGGAGGGCGCCAGAACAGGTTTAGAGGATGAACCTGGTGTAGGAGAGGACAGGACGCCGGGCTGAACGGGGGATGGAGTACCAGATGAAGCAGAAGATGGTAGGCCGGGCTGGACAGAAATCGAGGCAGAAGGTGGCAGACCAGGTTGAGTGAATAAACCTGATGGAAGAGAAGATGTCAAGCCGGGTTGAACAGTAGATGGGAGGCCGGGCTGGGCAGAAGACGGAGCAGGAGGTGGTATACTAGGTTGAGCGGATGAACTTGGTACAGCAGACGATGGAGCAGACGACGGTCGGCCAGGCTGAACAGAAGATGGCAGGCCTGGCTGAACAGCAGACGAAGCAGAAGACGGCAGACCTGGCTGGATAGACGATTGAATGCTAGGCGGAGCAGGTTGAGCGGACGAACCCGGTGCAGCAGAGGACGAGAAGCCAGGCGGAGCAGAAGACGACCGGCCTGGCTGAACAGGAAATGGAGCAGAAGATGGGAGGCCGGGTTGAACAGGAGATGGAGCAGGAGACGGGGCAGAAGGCGGCAGGCTAGGTTGGGCTGGATTTTGGGGCGCTTGTGGCCCGCCGACTCCTCCATCGCAGTAATCGTGCTCAATGGCCCAAAGAGAAGTGCCTCCGAGGCAGCGCTTGTTTGCCAGGCCCAGCTTCGCCGCGAGTGTGTCATTGTCGTCGTATCCAATCCACTGATCATCCCAAGAGATCTCCTTGACGCCTGCACCACCGTAAAT
Organism: Bipolaris victoriae FI3; assembly: GCF_000527765.1. Classification (NCBI taxonomy): domain Eukaryota; kingdom Fungi; phylum Ascomycota; class Dothideomycetes; order Pleosporales; family Pleosporaceae; genus Bipolaris; species Bipolaris victoriae. The sequence continues at coordinate 31,495 of NW_014575304.1, forward strand.
GACCTGAGGTGTCAAATTCCTCTCCCGAATGATCCTTGAAATCTCGCAAGCGCTGAGGAGGCCGTCTTCCCTTGTGCAGCTACCAGCTTTGCTTGGGCCGGTGAACCCACAGCCGTAGTACTTGCAAGTCTGGTTGGCGACAGTAAAACCACGTCCGTAATTTGCGAGACCCATGTTGATTTTGGCAGGATCGAGACTGGCAGATGATAGCAGGCTGAGGGTAGAGTTTATCTCAGCAAGATCAGTGTGTGGCTTGATCTTGGGTCCCAAACCGTCGATAAAGGCGTCCCAAGGCCCATGAAAGTCGTAAGTCAAGACCGTGAACCAATCGACGACGTTTTGCATCTTCAACGGGGCGATGTTCTTAAGATATCCATTTTGGCCCGGAAGAACAACGGAGATGGTAAAATCCTTGCCGAAGCATTCACGCAGCTCGTGAACCAGGTCGACCTGATTCTGAGTATCGGCTGGGTTGCCGCCGCGATTTGACGCACCAGGCCACTCCCAATGAATCTCAATGCCAGTGAACTTCCAAGTGTCGAGAAACTTTTTGAGCGAGTCAATGAAAGCCTTGCGGTTGGATTTGGTACTCGACATGTCAGACCAGGCAGTGCGCGTCGGTCCCTCGTTTGACATTTCCCAACCACCGATGGCCTGTGGTTAAGTCAGCTATCGCACCTTGAGAGATTTTGAGTAGGCACTTACCAATCCCTTCCGAACGTTATCGGGTAAACGGAGAAACTGTTTATAAATCTCTCCATCGTCAGGGTGCTGCATGCCAACCGCGAAAGTCTTCGGATCGAAGACAGCGAAACCGAGGACAATGTGAGTGAAACCAGTGGTGTTCAAGCGGACAGGCCAGATCTGCTCGCAGGCACGGCGGCGGATGTTGGATGCTGCATAGTATGTGATGCGGCGTTTGGCAGTATGGGGATCGCAATAACCTAAGTTTCATCAGTACTCTTCGACCCGCAAAACCTGGTGGGACATACATACCTTGACCATTGCAGCAGACACCGTCGATACAGGGCTGTGATACACTACATTTGGTAGCATCACGGCCGATGATGGAGTGATCGTGGAAGTAGCCCTCGATGATCTCGAGGGCGGGTGAGACGTCGATGGAGTGAGAGCTGCTAGCGAAGCAACCCACCAGCAGCGCAAGCAGGGCGACGACAAGAAGACGCATCGTAACGACCGCTTAGCGGCGGATTGATGTTGAATGAAGAGATAGGAGTGTCAATCGGTGTCAAAAGAAGAAGTTGACCAGTGCATTGGGAGAAGTTATGGGAGAAAGCTGGGGACGAGTGGGAGGGGTATATATATTGATAGGAAAGTGGGCCAAAAGCCACTAGCGAGTGAAAGTGAAAGTTAGGTGTCAGGAAGGCGTGATTGGGTGAGAGTGAGTGCCCTCATGCGTATAGTCATATCACGCGGCCTACCCTCCTTGTCTAGGTGGCACAACTTCTGGGAGACTTGCTCCAGACATACTGTGCTAGTGTCCGGTTTTCTACGTTCACGCATATGATAATTGGCAGACAGATTGAGGTTTCTGGAGCCCGCGCGTTGCCATTGGGATCAGTGACGAGGATTGATTGGTGTACCTGGCGTTTGCTGGTATTGCGCAAGACTAGGTAAGAGAAATTTGCCCTCTTTCACTCTGAGAGATTGCACCTGTGAAATGGACCACAAGCATCGACTACTCTGTATCTTCGAACGGACTGATCCTTGGCATGCTATATGGCGTTATACAGTATTGTGACAACCCTGGAAGTAGATGGGGGAACTGTTGGGTGGAAATGCCATCGCTTTCGAATAAGAATCACAAAAAAAAGAGTATGAAACAAAATCAGAGATGCTCAGCATACCCATCTGCAGTCATGTTGATATATAGGACAATAATATGTTGAGTATTTGAGGCGTTTGAAGACTCAAGTTTGGTCTGATTGTATGCTTTTTATGCTTTCATGGATCAGCAATAGGTGTGATATCATGTTTGTTAGTAGTATAAAAAACAGTTCTGTTCTCAGCGACAAACTTTATCCACTTGAGAGCAATCGTACCACAGACAAACGCGTCCCTCGTTGAAGATTGCACGTTTGCTTCGGATTATCAGGGTCAGCCAAATTGAGTGCTGATGTAAGCTACCGAGTCAAAATGATGGTCTGCTCGGTATCGGATCTCAAGGTAGGCGCTCGAGGTTGGACAGATGGACAACGTCAAAGTCAAAACTACAGGGTGATGTCGGGCTGGCGGCCCCGCTGTTGGTGACGCGCTACAAACGCGCTAAATTCCGAAAGTACTTCACGTGATTGATTGGCCAACAGCGGGGCAGTGTCCTCTCAATTCGCTGTATCTGACATCAAACATATCCTACATCCGACATACAATATGCCTTGTGTAAGTCTGCTTTCAGCAATGTTTGCCATGGGATACAGCGAAGATCTCTTGCAGGATGCAAATTCCCAATCAGACCCGCTGCAAAAGCCGATCAACAGGACGGCATCCGGTAATTCAGCTCTGGGCGAGCTAGATTGGTAAGAATCGGCCTCATTGTATTGCCGTGCTGAAGTTCTTTCACACTATCATCCTCAGAAGCCAGGACTAGGGCGTACAGCGCACACACACCACTGCCGCTATCAGGCCATGTCTTGGCATGTTCCTGCATGGCGGGGTCGCGCTAACGTCATCTACTAGTCTTTCGATCTCGACTCTGTCTACTGTACGCCACCATCGTATCTCATGAGTTCATATTCTTGACCACCACCAACATGGCGCACTCGCCTCCTGCTGGCGGTGTACCAGGCGTCATGATGCCACCACGTCTCTCCATAGAGCTCGACCGTACCGACCCCGGCGTCCCTTTCCGTGCATCCCACTCTCACATTCACCACACGTGGGCCCGGACCTTCCACTCGCGACCGGAGCTCTACATTCGCCCCCAGAGTCTCGAGGAGGTTCAGAAAGTCGTCAATCTCGCACGTCGCATGCGAAGACGGGTTGTCACCGTAGGATGTGGACATTCACCTTCGGACCTAACATGTACTTCATCATGGATGATCAATCTTGATGACTTCAACCAGGTCTTGAAGGTCGACAAGGAGCGCAAAACAATGACCGTTCAGGCTGGAATACGCATGCATAATTTGAATCTGCAGGCAAAATCTTACGGTTTGACTATGCCAAACTTGGGCTCTATCGACGTTCAATCTCTAGCCGGAGCCATTGGCACAGCGACTCACGGAAGCTCATATAGCCATGGACTGCTCTCAGACCGGGTTCAGAGTTTGCGCATAGTACTGGCCAATGGGCAAGCTGTTCGTTGTTCTCCGCAACAATCCCCCGACCTCTTCCGAGCTGCATTGGTATCCTTGGGTGCGTTGGGCATAATTGTCGAGATCGAATTCCAGATGGTTGAGGCGAACAACGTTGAGTGGGTACAGACCATTCGACCTATTGAAGATGTCCTGGCAGACTGGAACAACGGGCTGTGGACTTCCAATGAATTCGTCAGAGTATGGTGGCTACCGTATATGAAGCGCGCGGTTGTATGGCGCGCAGACAAGACCAAAAAAGCGCACCGGGCACCCGAATACAACTGGTACGGCGGTAGTGTTGGCTATCATACCTACCACATCTTACTCTGGATATCTCAATACGTCCCACGTTTCCTACCCTGGGTAGAATGGTTCGTCTTTGGCATGCAATACGGTTTCAAAGATGGAGCTGTCATCTCTGCTGTCGGCGAACAACGTACCGAACTCCTCATGAACTGTCTCTACTCTCAGTTCGTCAACGAATGGAGCATTCCTCTCGAGAAAGGTCCTGAGGCCTTAACTCGCATCACAAACTGGCTCCACGGCGATGAGAAATCCTCCGGCCTCCCCTTTAGCACTAAAGGTCTTTACGTCCACTCGCCAATTGAAGTCCGTATCGCAAACACTGTCGACCGCGAGCCACGTCCATACCTTGACACCTCTTACGCGCATACACCTTCCCTTTATCTCAATGCCACACTTTATCGTCCCTATGGTCAGGATCCCCCTTGCAGAGAACGCTATTATGAAGCTTTTGAGCACTTGATGAAAGAATACAATGGCCGGCCTCATTGGGCAAAGAACTTCCAATCCGTCGATTACGCCTACCTGTCGTCAGCGTATGGTGACGACCTTGATGAATACAATCGTGTCCGCAACGAAGTTGATCCTGAAGGCATGTTCCTCGGTGCCTGGCACCGCCGCACCATTCTGCCGCCCAAGGTCGATCTTCCTTTGCTGCCCCTCGAAGAGAAGGAAGTCTTGCGCCGAAGTCGCCGTACAGGTGGTGTTGACTGGATCGGTGAGCAGGCACGTTGGTTCGATGGCGGTCTTGACGTTTTTGAAAAGGCCGGCAGTGACTCTGGAGAAAGCTTCGACCTCATGGCCGAGGCTGAGGCGCAAAATAGCGTATTGTTGGAAGGACTGACTGATGAGTTGATTGTCACTGAGGACAGTTATGATATGGAGACTGAGGGCAGGATGAGAGAGGGCACGGAGCAATACGTAACTGGAACGAACGTTTTTAACAAAATGTAAAGTTGCGGAGCAAGAGTTGTATGCGGTCACTTGTTGGTAGATGAGAAGAGAAAACCGCTCGGTCAGCATACATACACACACCACCTCAGTGGAATTCACACACCAGCATTCGATGGCTACGAGACTATGACTGTCTATAACAAATGCCCTCACCTAAACTTTACCTGCTTTTGCCGAACCACGATACAATGCTCAGCTAACACAAAAGAGAACACATTCGAGGACGGAAGGTTTTATAGCGAGTGAATTGACATGTTTCTATGTACAGGAAATCGAACACATCGCTCTTTCTCCAACCTGCTTACAACTATCCGAGGCACGATTCTTGTCTAATCTCGTCTACTAGTTGCTCGCTTCACAGACAACAACTACTCTACTGAGTCTGCACATAGATGTCAGAGCTTCCAGAGGACTGGTAACCCTCAGTGGCGACGATCTGGTAGTAGTGTTGACCAAGGTTCAAGCCATAGCGAGACCAAGCGTTGAAGTGGTTCTGCATGTTCACGCTTCCACCGACACGCTTCTGGGTGCGGACAGACCTATCATAACAGTCAACATCTACGCTTCTGTCTGATTAAACACTGAAATGACTTACCAGTACTGCTGAAAGGTCCTTGTTCCGTCAATAGAGGGCTGGTTGTAACGGGTGGAGACGGCAACGTTGTAAGTACCACCGTCGGTCTGGAAGCTGCCCTTGATTTGGGCTCCACTGCTGGGGTTGTAGGTTCCGTAGGATTCAATCACGTAGTACTCGACAAGCGGGTTGCGGGTCCATCCGTACACAGCGAGGTATCCGTTGCCCTGGGGGTTGAAGGCTCCGCCGTAGTTGATGACACTACGAATCCACATTAGTAAGATTCTCATCACCAAACAGTCTTCGCAACCTACCGGCCGCTTCCAGGGTTCCACCCCTTTCCACCAACAAAGTTGCCAGTGTTCCTCCAGGTCACGGAGTACCTGCTGCCCTCACCCATGGTGTACTGGGCAGAGCCACCGCCATCAGTCCACCACGAGTAGAAGTATCCATTGTGGTATCCCTCGGCGCTGGGAGTAGACTGACGCTTCTCAAGGAGAGCAGTCGCGTTGACATCGTCGCGCTCACGAAGGAAATCGAAGGGAGCAGCGAGGACGCTGGTGGTAGCCACAGCGGCGAGAAGCAGAGACTTGAAGGAAACCATCTTGTGTTGAGTGTTGCTGATCTGTGTTGGATGCAGTGATGCTACTGACTGGGAGCAGCTATCGACTTATATCTCTACGCCGAGTAATAGTTGAGCCTGAATCGCAGGATGAAATGACACTGGTGGTCATGAGGTCTCATCTCGCGTGCTGTCTCTATTCGTGATGGTGTACACATTGGTGGTGGGTTAAGGCCTCTCACTTCGACAAGCTCACCCTAAGCGGCGGCCACAATGACCAAGTCGAGACACATAGGGAACATGCACCGATCGGCATCCAGTTTCGGTAGCAACGGCTACGACGGGGTGATCAAAAAGATCTGTAGCCCTTGCGTAAATCTGCATAACATAATTAAAAGAACATCGCTCTACCCGGGTTTTACGCGCTGTTTGAACCGGGTTTCGAGGACGTTAATATAAAGGAACGCCACAGAAATAAGTGCAGATACCCTACCCCACACTCCCCATATCCTTTCACAGCCCAAGAAGAACGTCAATCGGGCTAAACATGCATACACGATGAATCTATCAGGGGTAGTATCGCACGTGACAGGACACAGAAGGCTCTAGGCGGGAAATCTCGGCAATCTTTCAGTTTACCACCGGTTGAACACGTCCTGCCAAGATATATAGGAGCCGGTACTTCTACCGCTTCCACTACGACACGCCAAGCGCGGTGGATATCTTGGGCGGAAGAGAGACGTGGAGTGCAGAAGTGGGTCGACATGTGGGTGAGCGCACGGAGAAAAGGTTCTGGAACGAATCACGAAAATCGGCGGAGAAAAGGATATGCCCAAAATGGTCAGATAAGACAACAAATCCCATAGCCATCGGGAATTGTGCAGAATCGCACATGGTGTGGTTAGCGACTGTCTTCAATCCTCCACGACGTTATCCGGATATCCAACTCGTTTGGGAAGGTTCAGAAGCACTGTCGACACTAGGCCACTATACGTAGGTTAACTATAGGAGGACGTCATTCAAACTACTGCACCCCGGTTCCACGCCAAGATCGGGCGGCTCCACACACATCGACATGGTGTGTGTGGGCGGACTTAGAAATTAGCCTGTGCTAGTACTCGACCACAACAAGTCACCTTACGGACTATTGGAACCACCGGACGATTCTATCCTCTCATGAATCTCATCTGACGACATCCCAAGCTGCATCGTTTCAAAAAAAAACATATCAAGTTGCATTATCTTTGAAATTGCACAAACAAAATTTATTTTGGGAGATTATAGCTAACTAAGAGAGCGGGTCCTGTGTCACCATCTTTGTCCGGAAACTCGGCAAGGACAAAAGATTTAAAGTTTCAGAAGAAAAGAAAAAAACGCACGGAGCGAATCGGGGGCTGTGGAGACGTAATAACGTATACATTACCATATAGGAACAAAGGTAAAAGAAAGGAAATTCAAGATCACATGATGACAAGAAAGGCAAACGTTACGTGCAGAGAACAGGGAACCAGGTATAGAGAATTCTTACTAGGACAAGGGGGATCCAATATTGATTTCTCTCCCTCTCTATACTATCTCTCTTCCGGGTACAAACTCCGTTTCCCTGATCAAACTTTCCTCGCGCCACTTTCCACGTTTTGCAGCAAGCAAAAATACACATTCCCCAGTCCCACGTTTTTTCTCTCTTGCACTATGGAACGTCGAGACGAGCAGGCGGCAAAATAGGTTGTACAGAATAATACTCCCGAGGTCTTGGGGACTTGATTTCCAAAAAGAAAGCTTCAATGTGCTTTGCCTAGCATGTCGCCCCTGGCTAACCGACTTGAAGTCTTATTTTTATGTTGTTTGGTGTTTAGCCGGCTTGAGGGGCAATAGTGGCGTGTTACTTTTGCCAGAGGAGGCAGTTTAGTTGGGGCTTGAGTTTGATTTGATGAGGGGCGATACAGTATGCTTCGCCCACGGCTCCTGAGACTCAAGTATGGGTTTGGACGATGGAGCATTTTCTACAGATCCTAATCGCCTCATCGAGATCTCGCATGAGGTGATTGTTTAACGCCATCGAGACTGAGCATCTTGAGCAATTTTCTCATCAAAGACTATTTTCCCCTCATCTCACAGTGCAGGTGTCAGCTGCTTGCGTGATTATTCTCACCAGGCTTGTCGCCTTTGCTTGTTGGGCACGCTTTATTAGGATTCGGTCCTGATCAAGTGGCGATAGCCATAGAACGACACAGGATATTTTGCCGTTCTCGTCGGATGTACAGTGGGGATAATTGCAAAATACTTGCCATGAGACTTCTGCCGTCTTGTCATCATATCAGCAGGGAAACTGTAATCAGCCTTGTAGCCTTGTGACTGAATTGACTGAGACACTACCAGATAGGTTCTCAATACCCCTGATGAGTTCGCCCTCAACTGTGGGCAAACATGAGAGATTATTACGCACGTCATCAAGGACACCAGATATTAGACTGTGGAACTGATATCAGATCATGTTGTAGATTGATCTACAATATGTGTCGCTCGATCTACTCAACAAGGCAGGTAGGACCGATAACTATGCTTTTTCACAACTGAAACAAAGGCTTGACGTTAATTCGGACCGTTTTCAAGCGTACTCAACAATTGACACTGAACTTTGTAAAGGAAGGTATACCACAGAGATCACACGAACGCGACAAGCGGTATTGGATTCAACATCTTTGCAACTATCATGCTTCTATGTTTTATACAAGGCGACTGACACAGAACCAAAAACTTCATATCACAAACATCTCTCATAGTATGTCGTTCTCGAAACGCAGCACCACGAACCATCAGCAGCACGTGACACAAGCACGGATTAGACGGGACACCAGCCTTACACTTACATTAGCCCAATATAACTTTCATATAAAAGAGAACAAATACAACCAACATACCTTATCTAGCTCAAATCTCGCTTATCGTCGTAGTGTACACTTATCGTTTCATCCGTTCCCTGGGGTCAACCGTTCCTCGGAGTTTGTTGATGACAGAAAACGGCCCTCGGAGTCTTTTGCAGGCATCGGTGTCCGAATGACGAGGGTGAGTGGTTAGGTGGCGACATTGGATTTAGCCATGATGGGGGTGCCACAGGATGGTTTGGTCACGCCACTCATAAATGATCCTGATGGATGCCTGGATTTCAGTTTTTGTGGAGGGGAACACAGCAAACGGTCTTGCTTCCAAGGTCAGGTACGGGAAGCACTGCGTCTGTAGTGTGATTTGAGACTTGCTGACCTAAACCATCCTGCCAATTACCAACTCATCGATACGTACCTTGTTTCCCTAACCCCTCTTCCTCTTCGCTATATCCCAACGACACAATACTTTTACCAGATACCAACACCCCATCCATCGCGCATCGCCATCCAAGATGCGCATCCACAGTCTCCGTGTCGATGCCAGTGCAGTGATCTTCGGCGCACTTAGTTCTTACCCCGCGTTTTGATCCATCCCACCGGTGCCCAAACTCTCCATCTTTCCCCCAAGATAAGCGACCCTGATCTACACGTTCACCGCGCTGCGTGCATCTCACCAAAACTCTATTCATTCCGTTCTTTCCCGATCAACCCTACACACTCTCCTGAGCGTACTTCACACACCCCATAAGACGAAAACAACATATCTCCATTTCGAGGAGACCTTGCAAATCCTACCAGTGGCTCGGGATTTTGCAGCCCTGGGAAGGAAGGAAACCACACTGCTTTTCTGCTTTAGGTCTTTGTTGCGAGTTTCGGACAAAAAATGGTGCATGTTGTATGGCCCGCGTCGGACTTTGACCTTGCTCGTCCAATCCCAAATCCCCCGGACACATATTTGCTGGCTGAGATCGGGATGATGGGAGTGGTTGGGCGTTCCCCCTCCCCCCCTTTCCCCGTGCGTATCCGCACGACTGGCGTTGTACGAGAAATGCGGAGACGATCGCGGAGAGCCGAAAGAATGGAAAAAAGTTCAAAAGGTTGGTTCGGTCAGCTTATTTTCCCCGGATTTCTATTCTTTCTTTCTCATCATTCCCGCTTCGCCTTAAATAGCCGTCGTCGCGCAACTCATCCGGTTCTGCTGACAAGGTGCCCGTGCCAGAGCCATACCAGTCACGTGATCAAACGCTTTCACAGCTCATCTACCTTCCCACATCTTGCACTAAGATTTCCCTGTCTCAAGCTCTCCCTCTATCTCTTCTTCTCGTCGATAAGTCTCAAGCCATTGAATCAATTGTGCAATCCCAATACCTCAATACAAAACTAAGCCATGCCCGCCGCAACCCGCACCCTAGAACACGCAGTCCTGCAAGCCCATCGTGCAAAGGGTGTACGCTACCCGACCGCCCACCAAAAAGACTGCTTTAAGACTTGGTACTCGTATGCGCTGCGCCAGGGTGAGGTGCAGAAGACGAGCCGCAAGGCTATTGAGGAGCATGGGAGGTTGCTGAAGGAAATTAGGGAGCAGGCGCCTGGAGGGAGGACGTATCTTTGATGAGGTAAGATATCATGTTACTAGAGGATTAAGTGTTTAGCTGACGTTGATAGGAAAGATATTGGCGGAGTTCTGGAGTTGACACGGGAGAGGCCGCCTGTGGTTTTGGTGATTGAGATGATGGGATTGTATTGTATGTAGTCTACCCAATTTGTTCTTGGAGATATCTTTAATCGATATATTACTTGCGATTACTCTAGCGAATTGGCTGTTTTTGAACGAATATTCGTTCCAATTCATGCGACTTGTATGGCTACACCTCGCACATTAACAAACCGTCACTACGAGAAAAGTGAACCGCTTATCCCAGTCTGGCACCGCACTCGATTTATGAAGTCAGTTTTTTATTCTTGGAATTTTAGATCGAATGTACGAATCATAAGAACATGACTTAGACGGGGGATCCCAACGCTGCAGAGAGCGACGCGGGATGAGCAAGTCTCATTGGGGCGGAGGCTTATCATCGCGTCATGCAGGCACCCCACTGCGGGATGCCGTTTGCCAATCATTCCGCGGCGTATAACGGCATCTAATGTGCCTCGGCAACAACTACTTGTTTGACTATAGAACGCCTTCTATACAACTATAATGCTCTAAACCCAAGGGTAGCCTGTCTATATCCTCAGTTCGTATAGGACATTGTTGAGTTCACCGCCACCACTATTCACAACACCACACGAACGAACAAGACGCACAATCAACATGGCACCAAGTTTCCGTGACATTGTCGGAATCCCACCGTCCACTGCATCTACCAGCGACTCCGCGCTGTTAATCATCGACGCGCAAAATGAATATGTACGTCCCCATCCCACTTCCCCTACCCCGCAGTGAAGCAGAATCGCAAATCTAACAACCCAAAAAGGCCTCAGGAAAACTCAAAGTAACAAACGCCGCAGAAAGCGGAAAAGCCATCGCAGACCTTCTCGCCAAATACCGCAAAACCGGTGGAAAAATAATCCACATCCTGCACAAGGAAGACGATGGCGCCCCCGTATTCACACCTGGAACCCATCTCGCCGATGAATTCCAGGAACTCACAGCACAAGTACTTCTATCCCTCCCTCTCTGCCCCCACCACCACGACGAGCTAGAAAAAGAAAAGAAAAACTAACCCACCCCCCAGTCCACCGAACCAACAATCTGGAAACAATTCCCCGGCGCCTTCGAGCAAACCACTCTACACGAAACGCTGCAGAGCATGGGTATCAAGAAGCTTGTTTTGACGGGCTACATGGCGCACGTGTGCGTGTCTACGACTGCGCGCGAGGGGTTTCAAAAAGGGTATGAAGTCTTGCTTGCAGAAGAGGCGATTGGGGATCGTGATATTCCTGGGGTGAGTGGTGAGGAGGTGAAGAGGGTGGCGCTTGCGGAGTTAGCAGATGTGTTTGCGACAGTTGTTAAGGTCGCGGATGTGGTGTAGGATGAGGGGAGAGGGATGGGTGGTTGAAGAGAGTAGATTTACTTATCGTAGAACTCGATAAACATTATATTGGATAAGACGGAACTTTAGTCACTGCTTCAACGGCAGAGATGGTCGATATAGATACTGCAAATGCGTTCATGAGTCTTTGCATATAGCAGCGACAGCGAGACCGTTTGTGGATTCCATTAAGAAATTGAACGTCTATCTTTACGTTCCGGAACGCACTATATTACTATTATAACGAATCTAGTCCTTATACCTATATTAGTTAGCGGCTAAGAATAGCTGTGGCGCAATGCCCACAGCTTTCCTAGAGGTCTTAACGGCTAGGCCCTCAGCGTCACTATCATAACACGACATAAGCGGCCATCGGTGTTTGGGTGTATAATGTGACTTTTAAAGTTATCATTAGATGCGCAGACCCGCGAAACGCTAGAAAAATTCATCACCTGTTCTTCCCCTACGCAGCGGGATTATTTAACCCATCCTTTGAAATTCGTAGCATGCTCTACTTTTTTGTCGCTAAAGCCTGATTTAGGAGATATGTCTTTCTGCCTTGATAGAAAAAGAAATTTTTCATAAAAATGCTTTCTCGTATCTGTAATTTGACTAGTTCTAAAAGTAACAAATAACTATCAAAATAATCAGATTTAAGGTTTGGTCAACACGGATAATTTCCGTGGGGCACGTGTCTAGCTATATTGTTAGAAGGGCTCCCGACACCTCTGTACCACATGAAGAGCGTGCTGAATATTCCTTCTTGTGTAAAAGAGAGAGAGTGAGTGATTGCATGAATATAGTCCACTTTTGATCAGGATTTTTCTTAAAGCATCCAACATGGACCAGGCGGAATCATGACTTCATGATATAGCTTCTCCTCAATTCCCGAATTGTGGCAAGTTCAGTGTCTTATTAGAAAATATTAGGTCCAGAAACAACACCTGTTACACCGCCAGATGCTCCTGACGGCTCTCCCGGCAACAACTATCATGGTGCATATCAATGCGGGACCTGAAAGCCACCTGCATTCATCGCCAGCTCCTACTATCCAGGACTCGGTGAGCGAAATGCCCATGTTGAGGATCATGTTATAAGGCAATGCACCGAGATTCTCAAACTCGCTCTCCAAGGTATTAAACTTTTGTGTGCTTCTGGGGACACTGGTGTAGGTAACGGAGATACTTGTAAATCATTCAATTATAATCATCTAAACGGATGTCTGCGGATATTAGCCCTAGGAAGAACAATGATCCGCTCTAATAAAACAGAGCGCGATAATGAAGTTACATGGGAAGATGGTCCCGCTGAAAACCAGCCTTGGAAGTCTTCATTTTTTTCTCTCGCTGCAGATTTTTGCAGTTCATCGAACGTCCGGTTTACCGAAAAACCGTGTTCGAGGAATAATGAAAAGTCATGATCTAGGTTATCCGTACTGGGAGTGGGGACAAACTTCAACGATACAAGACCCGGGTTTTACAACCGTGCTGGTCGATCTTATCCAGAGGTTGAAGCTAATGCTGGCTTACAATATCTACCTTGTGATAGAGAATCAGACATCAGCCGCGAAGTAACACATCTTAGAAAGAAAACTCTTAACAACTATAGTCTAGAGGAGAAGCGACATGAGGACAATACTGCTATATCGTTCCTCAGTAGAGCGGCGGCATCGGCATCGTCTAACTAGAATAGAATAATAGCAACTAGAGATAGAAGATCTGAATAGGCTCTTAGCTGACGTGGCAGCAGATAGTAAGATTTCACTGTCTCCACTTACAAAAGATACTCAATTTAAGCCATAATGAACGGGTGTAGGAAGTACTGCACCCACGAGCCCTACTTAGATAGACTGTAGGCATCTTTACCTTCTCTTCGGCGGTAGAGGCAGGTAGATAGGCACGGAGGGGTTGAACGAAGAGATGGTATAAACTAGAACTTCTTAACCCCACCCCTTTTCTATTGTATATAAAAAATCTCTCCGATGTCCCTGGCCTTGGATCGTGTTGTGTACATCAAGGCCGCTAGCGACTTTGTGCACCGACATAATACCACATAGTGTAGAAGCTATACCATATTTAGTAGAATCTACATTATAAGCGTCGTATTTTCTATATCAAATAATCCGAAGAAAGGCCTAAAGGTCCATTTTAGTGTCTCTACTGTACGAGAGTTATGTTATGTACCGCAGTATGAAGGATATTCTAGTAATTATAATAAGTGTCGAAGAACTGTATAAAGTCGCGTTGCCATGCACTACTGACTCTACACTCAAGTTTACTTAACGGAGAACAAATCACTTAACTACATATAATACCTTCACCTTCTATATCTCAAAATATGAAATTCCTGATTCTAACTACAATCTTTACTACGCTGGCCACTGTGGTTAGTGCTGAGAGTTTGTGTTGCACTACCGATTCATCTCCTAGTGGACGCTCCGGCCTCTGGACCTACTGTATTAGTATCACGATCTCGTATTACTTTATCAACTAACAGACACAGTGCCAAAAACATACCAATCCAAACACTCATCATGGGTGTGACAACAACCGGAACTTTCCAATTGGCCGCCAAAACGTCGACTTTTATCCAGGGTCTACAAGTTGCGGCCCCGGCAATGCGGGAACATCATGCGCAGGCCCCTAGGAGGGGTAGGGTTGGGTAGGGTTTAGATATCGTCAAGAAATCTATCAGGCAGTAAGCAAATGTATTCGAAATGCAAATCCCCAGCGCGACTAACATTAGTCCTTCTATAGTGAATAATTATTTCGAGTTTTGTTATTAGTCCAGCGTTATCGCGGAGGAATGAAGACATGATAGCTTCGGCACTAAATAAGATTACGAGGTATTCTCGCCATAGCTACCTAAAGGCAACATTAATCCATGTTTGACGAGAAACCTTGTGTGCCAAGAACGGCTAACCATGACACAATCTCGGTACTTCGGCGACAGATGACCTAGTAGGTGGGAGGTTAGGCCGGAGATGCTCTAGAGCGAGAGTTTAGTTAATATGAGCGCGCGCTGAGGTGGGTGAACTGTCGCAAAGGCACTGTAGGCAAGACAGGTACATAAGTAGCGTACATGCAAGCAAGATGTAGAAGAAAATTCCAAGTACTACGATTCCTGTTTTACTATTATGGTTACGTTGTAATAGTCATGTAATAGTAGTGAAATTAGTGGGATCTTGACAATTTCGGCCACCGGATGAGCCCACTTCCATCCCTACTACCGTACATCTCTACTCAAGCGCTCGCCACCCTCTCCTTACCCCACACACTCAGTGCCCAAACCCCCCTCACAACCCCCTCCTCCTCATAACTCCCCCTCAAACTCATCCTCCCCTTCTCCCCCTGCCACCGTCTCAACTCCTCATAAACCCCCACAAGCACATCCTTAAACTCACTACTCGGCCTCCCCCTCCACGCACACCCTCCACCCCCAATCTTACTACAGCACCGCTCGACTACTAAATTCACGACTTCGTGTCTGCGGGAAGGAAAGGGGTGTGGAGCGGGGAAATGCGCGATGCCCTGGCTGATCAGCACGGTGTAGAGGTGCAGCAGGTCGAAGTAGCGGACGGAAGCCGGTGCGGCGGCTTGCATGATGAAGTCCCAGGAGATGTGATCGGAGTTTAAGGGGATACAGGCGTTTGCGCGCCAGATGAGGCGATTTGTACGCGAGCTTGTTGTGAGCCATTTGAGAAGGACGGCGCCTGCGTTCGCGGTTAGACGGGCGAGGCGGACGAGGGGGATGGCGAGACCGGCAGCGATGTCGGGTCTCCCTAAGGAGTCCCAGGATGCAGAGATGAGGTTGTAGCAGTCCAGCACTGGATCGGGGGTTTGGTCTGGGGAGGGACGTGTGGTGCGGATTGTGTGTGTGAGGGCGGGGATGATGGCTTGGTTGAGGATGGAGGTTACGGAAAAGGAGCCTCTGGGGTGGCTTTTCCAGAGGTTCTGGAGGCCTGACCAAAGTTTTCGCATGAAGACTTGGAGACGCTCGTTGGGTTGGTGACAAAGTTCCTGCCATATCGACTGTACGTTGAAGGAGCCCCGGGGGTTGGGCTTCGGGACTAAGATATGGCGACATGTTGGGCAGGCATTTGTGTTGCCTCGCCCGCTGGTAAGCCATTTCTTAATACAGTTGTGGCCAAATATATGCTGGCATGGGAGCGCTACAGGTTGGTGAGTCGTGCTGAAGGGCTCAGTGCAGATGCTGCACGCATCGACTGGGTGAAGTTGAGTGTTGATAAATCTCTCCATTACGAGGTCTTGAACGAATTACGGTTGAACAAAGAACCGAAATGAGAGGCAGTAATCACCTCTCGCATTAATTTAGGTCGACATGTTCGTGAATCCGGATCAGGCATGAATGGCAGGTGTAAACGAAGTGTTTGTAAAAGGCCAAGGGCGAGAAGTTTGCAGCTTCACTAATATCGTCTCGTTTGGAGGCATGAATATAAGCGAAATCCCATAAATAGTCAATGGAAGACTTTTCTGATGAACATCTTTGCATCGTTAGTTACCTTGTCAAGTTTCCACCCTAAGTAAATGTCCTGTTGCTTAAAAACTTCCGTTAGTGATACGAACATCACTCTCCGACTGTTTCAAAATAAGGACGAACTACAAATACAGCAAACCTTAAGAGAATTGCTGGAACATCCAACAACTTCAATAAGTATCGTGCAATTTGTTTTTGGTAGACACGTGTTCGCGTCGTCCTTGTGTCGTTGCCATGTATTCACATCCAGCGTATCAGTGGCCAAACGCCGCAGCTGAACAATGACTCCAACAATTCATTGGCCATCAACGCATTGTCTAACACAACGTCCCTCGTTTGTCCTTCACCGCTCCAATCACAGCGCAGATCAACGCGCAATCACCCACACAAAGTCCTTGTCTCGCAATCAGTAAAGAAACTCTCACACCTCTTATTTACAGCCAACATCTACTGCAATATACCTCCCAGCACTGCAAAAACATCTCCATAACCCATACACACATACACCATCTCTCGCTAGAAATCCAGGACAAAATGTATTACGAACCAAGCATAGACCCCCTAGAGGAGTACGAATGGAGCAAACTCCCCTACAAACTCACAGTTCTAGTCCCGCCACGCCCACCGCGCCGCTGGATGTCGCTAAGACCAGGAGGCACTTCGACTCGCCAAAATGCGCATGACATCCCAGAACTGCCGCGTCCAAACTCGCATGCTGACTTTAGCCGCGTGTCGCTTGAAGACTTGCCGGGTTTGCCGACGAAAACGGTGGTAGTGAAGAGCGATGCGTTTCCGTGGGATATGCGGTGTAGGCATTCGCGAGGTGCGCATGGAGCGGCAGTAGGGGTAAGAGGATGTAAAGGGGGATGTTATGTGTTGGAGAAAGGAGGTGAAGTAAGCAGCTGGAAGTGCGCGAGCAGCGAGTGTGAAGGGCATGTGTACTGCGGAAAAGTGATGAAAGATAAAGATGGAGTTTGCTGTTTTGGGAAAAAAGGGGAGAGACTGGTCTGTCTTGAGCCATGAGAACGAATTATCAAAATCCGGGAAAAAGGTCTTCTTAGTTGAAAGTATGTTTACTTGCGAACGGTGGTTTCAAAACAGCATGAGAATTTTATATCATTAAAAAAGAGTAAATAACTGGGTATGATAGACTTTGGGCGGTTCGTGGTGTCGGTTTCGTGACGCGGAAAACTACTCGAGGTTTTTGAAGTAGGACGGTAAAATCTCCTCCAAAACGTTTACAAGAAGAAAGCAGCAGCGGCACCGAGACCTGCCAAAGCAGGAACCATGGCCATCAAGGGCGCAGCGTTAGTAGCCTCAGGGGCTGCTGATGAAGCCTGGGAAGTACGGGAAGCTCCAGAGCTAGCAGCCACCTCTGATCCGGAAGAAGTGGGCTTGGCGGAGTTGGTAGCGGATGGCTTGGAAGAGGTGACTGAAGCACTGCCGGCAGAAGGTGTAGCAGCTGCAGAAGCGCTGGGGAGCAGGTTCTCACCAGATGTAACGACAACCTGAACCATGTTGAAGTAACCGTCTGGCAGTGTTGTAGTAGTGGTCGTGTCAAGATCTCCCTCACTGCACAGCTCGTCCTCAGAATCGGCACTTGCACATGCTGAGCTGATGGCGGCCTCGAGACCCTTTGTCGACATGGTGCATGTAGCTTCCTGATCATCGGTGTTCTGGCGTGTGCATTGTCCCATGATGGTGACAGTCACACCTTCGTTCTCGGCCACAGCATTGACTGCGTAGAAGGTGTTGCCTTGAAGAGTGACTGTCTGGCCTATCTCGGCTGCCGCACCTAGGTCTTCCTGAACTTGATATAAGTATGTGTTAATAGAGCCAAACTTTATCTCTGCTTACGGTCATGCCCTGAACGTCAAGAGACATTGTAGTACGATCATTTTCAACAGCGATTACGGAAGCAACATACGAAAGGCTGTAGCTTCCGGTGCCCGCCATCCATGCCGAAGTGGTCAATTGCGCAGCCGCGCATGAGACAAGAAGAGCGGTGGAGTAAATCTTAGACATTATGCTGATTTGGGTGTTTTGAACCGGGATTGGTCTGTCGTTGGAAAAGAATGTGCGATTATTAGGCTAGGAACAACAAGCAGTAACGAGCGAAGCTTAGCTGTGAAGGCGTAGATCGGGATACCGCAGTCTATTTAACCAGGAGGACTTTGGCTGTCTGCTTGCATGACAGCGGGAACAACGCACGATGCAGGCGGCCTTAGGCGCACAGCCCCTGGATATTGATCCGCCTAGTACATTTTCAGGCTGATTGGCCACTAACCTGGGCTAGCTGAAACCCATTCCAGATCGTTGCCTAGAAGAAATTATGGAAAATTCTCCACAATAGTATGTATGCAGCAGAGCAGGGCATTCATCAGAATGGGCATCGCACGAGGCTTGCAGCGCTGTAAATGGCTATGGTGTTGAACTGCTGACAGTGATCTGGCCAGCGATCTCAAGGTCCAAAGGCCCTTGCTCTTCTGGTCCGCCATGCATAGCCTCTGCTACACCGATAATTCAGTTGTGTATTGATCCTATCGCTAGGGTTCGATGATTTGAACGGCTTGGCCTGGTGTGCATTCGTTGAGGCGTGTTTCGGGCGTCGCCTTGCGAACCAATGCCGGGGTGATGGCAATCTCGTTAAGCCAGCCTGGAGTTAGCGCGCCCTAGCACAATATGGAGCAAAGGGGCCATCGGTTCGACGAGAGCGCAATAGAAGCCGGATCACGTTGTGGACGTCAAGTTCAAGGTGTATAGTTGACGTCCAAAAGAGCAGGGAACATAGATCTTGAGAGCGACATGCGCCAAGACTTTATGACATAACATGACACCAGACGTCGATGATCAACGCATCGGTCTCGACTGCTGCGGCCCGCGGATCTCGTCAAATTGAACAAGGATTGATTGCGCAAAATTACAATAATGAAATGAGCCGGGTATCGATAATAAATAGCACGGAAACGCAACGCTGACACCGCTCTGTACGCAATCAATATCGCCACAGGCCTTCACGAAGCACAAAACAGTGCCCCGATATAGCCAAAATCAGCTTGCATCTCTCCGACCAATGCAAGCCAGTCACCAAGTTATCCTTCCACCACTTCATCTCCCATCAACTTCCTTTTCTTTTGTCGCTTGGTTGAGCAGTGTCTTAGGCTTCGTCGTTGTAGTATTGCGCGCCACGACGCATACCACTCGAAAAATTGTAGTCGTCATCGTCGTTGTCTCGTGCTCGAAGAAGCTCCTTGCTCCAGCCCTGGAATGGCTTCTTGAGCGCAGATCGAAGTGAAGAAGCTGACAATGCGTGGTGCTGAACCGACGAGTTGGATGGGCCAGGGGTTGCGGTCACAGAAGAGCTACGGCTCGAGGTTTTGGAGGTTGATTCGACCATGGTGAGTATGGAAAGAAAATAGCGAATGAGTTATGTTATCTCAAGAGTCGTATTAATGAAGGGCGTTGCGTAAGTTGAAAAGATGGTATTTGAACGACTGATCTGTGACTTGAAGGTTCTGCATTGTGGCGGTATATATGCGTTTGCAGACCGTGATTTTGCACCAAAGCAAAACCGAGCCATCGCCGAATGGCTTCACATGAATAGTTGTTACTATCTTGACCCACATTAAGAGCCTCACCCACATGGTCGCTGATCAGCCGTGCCCCGTTACTCCAGCTCTTGATTGGCGCGTGGTGTCGATTAAAACTCGGGTATTCGGAATTGCTCGGCGAAATTGAGAATTCGGGAGTACCCGGACACAAGATTTGACAGCTCAAGTCGTCATTGGACGATAACAGGTTTTTGCAGCTGTCTAAAAGATGGTTCTTTAGAATCTAGAAAACATAGTTCAAAATTTCGACGCCTCCGGTGAATATGCGATGACTCGAGAGCCGGGCGCAAACCACGTGATATATCCTCGCTAAAAATAATATCAAAAGGGGGATTCGCTATTGGTAGTCCACTGGATTGCTCGCCCGACGATGAACTGCCCATCGGGATTTGAATATAACATCTCCTTATTGTTCAAGTCATCACCATTATGAGCTACGAAATTCCCAATCTGGTGGAGGCTCGAGGTAAAGCGGATAAGGGTGTGCCCTACAAAACACCAGTACAATATAACAGCTGGGCAGCAACATCGTGTAGCACTATCACCATGCTTGCTATTCATGAATGCAGCATAGAGTCACTCAGATCTGCTGCAGTTTTCAGAGACTCAACTTTTTGTCGTCAGTACAAGAGTCGTGCGCATTCTTGTCACAGCGGGTGCAGCGTTTCTTAGTGTGTAGCCTCTTCGCAGGCGTCGCGCCGTCTTTATAACTACCACCCCCTATCTTGGCCACTACAGCAGCGACTCAGTTAGACTTAGTGTCGCTCTATTCCATTACCACTCCCCCTTGCAGAGAACCCTTCATGACAATCATCAACATTCTCATTGGCTATCATACAAAGTCAAACGCACATGATCTTACCTTCACGCCCGCATAGTCAACACTCGGTGTAAAACACAAAAGAAAAAGTAAATGCACAAACACGAGCGTGCAGTCAGATCGCGCACCGTATCGATTGAGTTATTTTTGCAATTGGACCAATCAAATGAAGTTGGCAGAAAATGCCCTTACATCGTATTGCTTACTTTCTCCACACCGCTGGTGGCTATAATTAGCCACTAGTAAGTAATGTGAGTGCGGAACATCAGCACTTACACCTCTTATCCAACCAGAGCACCTTGCGAACTCTCCGAACAATTCCAAAACTTTGAAGTCTGGATGATGAAATTGTCGCCCACATTACGCCACTGGCGATATGATGCTTAGTATTGTATAATTTAATCATAGTGTACATCAATTTCGGAACTACTCATCCGTCTTACACGTTACATCTGACATTCGTGTACCTACGGTGGTTAAGTAAAAACAAAAACTTGAAAGTCAAAAACTGGTTGTGAAGATCGTTATACATGTGCGAAAGGAGATGCGGAGATACATGTCTGAGGATCTAGTAAAGTTGCATGTGGAATAGGAAAATTGTTGTGCAGCGTTCATCCCTTTAATCTGCACAGATATTAGCCGCACGAGAAGCCACAGTTAACCTACCCAAATAATATGTGACCTAAAAAAAGACCACTCTTGCCTCTCTTCTGCCCCTCCCGACTCCGCATTTCATTCCGGTTCGTCTACACCTCTGCACAGCTCCCGGACTCATTTCCGTCTGCACTATTTGCGCCACAAAAAAGAAAATATACTTCAAATACGTGAAAATTACTGCCTTAGGTCCAGGGCGAGTTTCTAGACCGCCCGATATGTGGCTTGACGTTAGAAGATCGTGACATTAAGCTTTCGTACTTCCAAGCACGAGTAAAGCCGAAGCCACTTCTTAGCACCGATCAAGCTTCTCCGACACAAGTAAATCTTAAACCTTAGTTACGAGAAGCATCGGCTATCAAGGGGGGGCGGGGGCACAGGTAGACTAGAGGAGGGAAAAAATAACATATAAAGACACTGCCGCCAGGACAACCAGTTCCAACATCACCACAGCATTCCATCTACCATTCTTTACTACAATACCCTTCAACCCACCCCAACAACGACAAAAACAACACAGCAACCATGCAATTCACCACCACCGCCCTCCTCACCCTCATCGCGGCCGTCAGCGCCGCCCCCTCCATCTCAGACATCGGCTACTGGAACGTAACCATCTACCACGACTTCCACACCGGAGCAGGCTATACCGAGAAACTGCACGCCGAGTTCAACTCCCCTTACTACAAGAAGCCCCTCGTCACGGACTGCACAGCCAGTTATACGTTTCGCAACGGACGTACAACACCCGTCTGCACGCCCAACTCGCTTACTTATTCGTACGATAATCAGACTGAGAGTAAGTTCTCCCCTTTCCTCCCTTCGTCTCTTCTGTGTGTGTGTGTGTGTGTGTGTGTGTGTGTGTGTGTGTGTGTGTGTGTGTGTTTTTGTTTGGGAATGGGGATGAGATGGAGATAAAGAATAGCTTGGCTAACGAAAATTCTTTTGCAAAAACAGTCTTCAGTATGCGCCAGTGCATTACCAAGCCAGCCAAGTTGGTCGCGACGGGAAACCACAAGGTTGACATCAAGGTCAATGGCGGAAAGGATCTTCGTCCTTATACCGGCAACTTCATCGTCCCTGTTTTGGATCGTGAGCCTGAGAAATAAATTGGTGGATGTGAGATTCACTGGTGTGGAGTGGGCGGGCGGAGAGTGTGGATAGGTGGAGGAGGGCATGGAGGGGAGGAGAACGGTTGAATTTGCAAATCAATTGGTGAGATAGGTGGTGATTACGTTCTAGATATATAATTGTTTTTTCCCAAATAAAACAGATTACGGTTTTTGAAAAAATAAGCCCCTCGATTTAGATGTCTCCCCTGTATTTCGCTCTCGCACCACCAAATGTGCCGTGGAATCCGAAGCTCATAGGTCCATGCATATCTGCTCTGCCCAAGACGCTCAGGTCCTTTGCTTTGAGGACAAGTAGGTAGCTCTTCTCCTTGTATCCGTCAAGTACTACACTCAACAGAACACCGTCGTCTTCCTCGGTGCCCTCTGGATCAGCAATGAAAATTGGCTCACCGGGCGTGTGACCTTCCACCTCCCAGAAGATAGACTTCATCGTGTGGTTATCAAATTTGACGATGCCGTCGAAGAAGGTTGATCGGAGACGGTCAGCACAGCCGTAGGTGTAGCGGTGGGGACGAAGGAGGTAGGCTGGGTTGATGGTGCCGAGTTCCATGGAGTTGAACTTCTCCGCCTTAAATACAAGTTCAGCTGGCAGAGGTGTTGTAGGAGGCAAACCGGCGTCGACGCTGGGGAGGCGGAATCGTGTCTGCATGGGGAGACAAGACATGCGCTTCTCGCCGTTGAATTCTGGTGTGTCGATGGAGGAAATGATGTTGTCATAGTAGAAGCGCTTTACAACGTCGAGGTTCTCGAACATGCTCAGTTCCACAATGACGTCGGTCTTGCTCTTATCAGAGGCAGACGGTTCTTCCCAGGCATTGATGCTATGGAAGCAGAAGAAAGGGTCGCTCTCAAAGGTTGCAACCAGACCCTTGTCTGATTTGCGATCGACGACGTACCAGCGGGCTTTCGAGTTGGGATCGAAAGGAGCAATGGCGTCGACAATGTTCTTGTGCCACAGAAGCCCAATGCCGTTCCATGTGATGTGAGAGTTCCAAACGCAGACAATGACATAGCTCTCAGACAGGAAAATAGAGTGAATGTATGCTGGTGTACCGGGGAAGGTCGCAAGAATTTCTGTTTCTCCTGTGGCCGCCGATACGCGGAAGACGCGATATGTGCAACCAAGAGCACCGAACTCGAGATTGAAGTTGTACATGTCGCCCGTGTTGGGGTCGGACTTTGCATGCGCGGCGGAGAAGGGCCCTCTGAGGTCTGGGTGGAGGGCGGATTGGCGAGCATACCCCTTTGGCTCTAAAGTCTCAGGATCAATCAACTTGAGAGCGCTAGAATCTGTCTTCGCACACAGCGTCTTTATGCCACTGGTATGATTGCTGGTCTCGAGTGGCTTACCACGGGCAACCTTTTCGCTTCCAGGCATGTTGATGGATAGAGTCACTCCAACGTTCTTCTCGTTCTTCAGCTTGGGTACGAATATGCTCATGACCTTTTGGAAGAAGCTCTCGCAGGGGTCGCGCTTCGCACCGAAAGTCGCAGTCTCAAGCTTGCCGGTGGTGCGAACCATGTTGATGTACTCGTCTACTGTACGTCTGGATCGATAGGTGACTTTGGGAGTACTGCTACCATCCGGGAAGTCGATCTGGAAGCGATGGACGCAGGAGAAGCCGTCGAACCAATGTTTTGCTGCCCATATTTTGCCATCGTCTGTTTTCGCCTTGAAGCCCAGAGGTCCTGTCCTGTAAAGAACACCTGCAGCATATCGTGGGATGTTACCGTGAACGGCGAGCTCGACGGGTTCGTGCTCTTGATAATCCGTGTCGAAACCAGCAGTATTAGGCCAGACATCAGTTGTTGCGACGACCATATTGGGCTATGTCTAGAAAAGAGGTCGGGGTCGACTTGATCGGTAGTAAAAGACTTAAAGTGAATTGGTAGATTAGAGCTGAAAAGGAGATGAAGGTTGTACTTGAAATGAAACTGGCTCAAGACGTTCACTCTGAATAGTCCGAGAGTAAATGTAGTGTTGAAGGATGGTTCGTTGTCTGAATGTCGTCTGTTCCTTCATCTGGGAATTGCTCTTATATATAACGAGCCATATCAGGTGAGCTATGCCACAGTCTTGTGAAAGTGGATTCTACATTGCCCCTCAACGGAGACGCCGGGATGCCATGACATCTAGCGTGCGTATGGCGTAGTATGGACCGTAATGCGCTCTCTCAACGCCAAGTGCATACATCTCAGTCGCGTTCGTCAGCGCTTGTTTCGCCGATTCTGAGGATGATTTGCTTCTCAGATAACATGATTGGTGAGGGTTGCGGGTGATAATCCGGTATTGTGACTATTCCCCACACCCAAGAGATCTCTGAGACATCACAAAAATATCGCAAATGTCGGTAATTGGTGGCATGAACGACTTCTGGACCAGAATTGCATGTAATGTGAACCCTTTCGACCGTACAAGAGCGATTCTTGGCGCTGCACTACGGGTCGGGCGGCTGAGTTGTGGCTGGTGTCCCACACGTTTGAGAGGAGGATGGAGGAATAAACCTCCGATGCTGTTAGTTTCGGCCGCAAGTCTATGCAACGGGCGGCCACTGTGACCAAAATGCTATTCTTTCCGAGCCCCTAAGCTGCATTGGGCGAATGCGGGGCGCAAGCCTGGTATGTCCTTTGCTCAGTTGTGTAAATTGTGCCACAGGCGAAACAGAAGTTACGGCCGTAAGGAAGAAAGTTAGCCCGTTGCTACCAGTGCGCAAAGTATAGGCATTTAGCAATGGAATTCATCTTTTTTGTTATCACAATAAGCCTGAGAGACGGTATAGTCAAGACCAGAGCCGAAGGAGTAGCAAAGATCTCGCAAGCTATGCTTGGTTGATATGGCTGACCTGCGCAATCATCAAGGTTGAGCGCTAGTCCCAATGCGGCGCTAGCGGACCAAACTCCCGCCGTTGCGAGCGGAAGGGCGCTGTTGCATCATCAACTCCAGACTCACTTTCACACAAATGGCCACTCACCAATACGTTTACACGTCCCCTCGCCGATTTTCAGGACAGTAAAAAAGTACTCAGTAAACTGAATCTCAATCGACTTTCTCCATGGGACCTTGAGCCAAGTCGATCCATCCGGAACGACATTGTCGCTTCAACACAAATTTCCAACCCCCAAACTTTGTCCCCCGGAAATAAGTCAAGGAGACAGCGAAACAACCACGAAAATGGGGGCCATACTATCTCTTCCCTTCACCCTACTCAACTTCCTCCTCCCATTCACCCGCGCCGGCACACCACTATCGCAAGATCTATTACACACAGCCATACTCTGCGGAACCCTATATTTTGCCCCGCAAATCGGTGAATGGTACAATGCCCGCCAACAAGGCGCTCACCGCACGCCTTCGGACCAGACAGACACGCACGAACCCACAGATCAACCCGGCAACGACCTCCCAAACAGCGACACACAAGCCGCCGCCGACCCACCCCTAGATGAGCGCCTTGTCTTCCAAGACGACGACGAACCCGACACCACCCCCGGCGCCGCCCGACCACGCGCACCCACACCACCACCAGCGCCCCGCCACCAAGCCCACGTCGAAGACGACGAGCACCGCGACCCCTTCGCCCCAGGCCCCGCCAACCCGCCTCCGCAACAACCCGCCCGCGCAACCCCCACCCACCGCACCGTCGGCACCAAAAAAGCAAAGTCCCTCGCCCGCAGAGACCAGCAGCGCGCGTACAACGAGTGGCTCCGCCAGGAAGCCGAGATCCGGCGTCGACAAGAAGATGAGGGCCGCGAGGAGCGCGAGGCGGCGCTCGCACTCGAACGAGAGCGTCGGGCTGCGGCTGAGGAGGTGATTCGGGCAAAGGAGCGAGAAGAGCGGGAGGCGCTGAAGAGGGAACGCGAGAGGGAGGCGGACGAAGAGGCTGAGAGGAGGGAGCGCGTGGTTAGTTATGTAAAGAATAGGATTGAAGAGGCCGGATGTGTGGATTTGGTCGAGGCGGCGTGGAAGGAAGGCAAAGATAGAGTGTGGGTGGAGAGATTGGTCAGGGCATCCGGATTACTGGGCCAGTTGACGACAGAAGGGAGGACTGTCATGCTCACCGGCAGGGACTGGCTCGTTCGCATTGATCAGCAGATCATGGACAAGGCATATGCTGAGGCGGAGCGCTTCGGCCAGGAACACGGCGGTAAGGTGGCCTTTGAGGATTTTGGAAACATCCTGCAAAACGTGGTACTGCGGGGCGTAGAGGCGTGAAAGCAATTGGCTATAACGAAAAGGGCCGTTTTTTTCTTTTTCTTCTTCTTTTCATCGGACTCAAAAGTACTGTAAAAAAAAGGGAAGGATAATACCCCATTAGACGGATTCATGATACGATATTTCTACCATCGTTGACTACATCAAAGGCTGGTGGGTGCACTACTGTATCCTACACAGTATGCACCAATACTCCAGTCTCTCCGCTAAAGGAAAAACATGTTCCTTTCGGGGGACCTACATCACCCTGCACGCAACAAAGTCGAATTGCTTTGAATTTGGTATCGTATTGTCCATTTTTTGTCATGCAACCATGAAAGAGGAGGTCTTATTCACCTAGAGAAGCCATGTCATGCATAAGATCCCCCAATCCCGTCCGATCAAAATCCGACCAGAACAGCCATTCGAAAGAACTCCATCCAGAGACACCATGCACACACATACACAGAATGCACGCCCTTATCGGTTGGACTTGGCGACACGCTCGAGCTCATCCTTCTTCTTGATGGCGTACGAGTTGCTGCTTCCCTTGGCAGCGTTGATCAGCTCCTCAGCAAGGCACTCGGCAATGCTCTTGATGTTGCGGAAAGACGCCTCACGGGCACCAA
The DNA here is from genome assembly GCF_000527765.1 of Bipolaris victoriae FI3. NCBI lineage: Eukaryota > Fungi > Ascomycota > Dothideomycetes > Pleosporales > Pleosporaceae > Bipolaris > Bipolaris victoriae. Next base: position 58,661 of record NW_014575304.1, read on the forward strand.
TGGTAAGGAGGGAGATACCCTGGTTGACACGGCGGAGAGGAGACACATCGACGGCCTGGCGACGGACGGTACCGGCGGAACCAATACGGGTGGAGTCTTCACGGGGACCGCAGTTGACAATGGCGTCGACGGCGACCTGGATGGGGTTCTGGTCGGTCATGATGTGGATCTGCAATTGTCAGCCATCTTGCACCAACTCTTCTTTTCCTTGCCAATATTGCATTTCTGGATTTTTTTTAGAGCGGGTAGACGTACGATCTCGAAAGCGTGGGCAACAATGCGCACAGCCATGAGCTTCTTTCCGTTGTTGCGGCCGTTCATCATGAGCGAGTTGGTGAGGCGCTCAATGATGGGGCACTGGGCCTTCCTGAATCGCTTGACAGCATATCGGCCGGCCGAGTGTGAGATGTAGACGGGAGAGCGGATCTGGATGTAGTCGCTGCGGCTTCAGTTAGCCGAAGGTCTCGCAGCGCAATACAAAAAGAATCCAATGCCATCACAATATTCCTTCATGTATGTGTGCGGCGCAAGATCGTGGTAGGGGAAACGTACGTCAATGAGATGTCGCGGACTTCGACCTCCTCGTAGGACCACTGTGAAGTGTTAGATTCGCTTCGCGTTGTAGTTTTCGCATTGTGCCTGCCTTGTTGAACAGCTTCACGCTGCCCTGCTCCTCGGCGACATCCTTGGGAAGGATGTTGATACCGGTGGGGTTCTCGACCTCGATTTCTCCGTTGTCAGACATGGTTGCGTTTGTCGGTGTGTGAGGGAGAAAGAGGGTTGGGCGTCTTAGTCGTTGTCGCTGAAGTTCGAGTGAGTGTCTACAAGGGAATTTCGCTAGTGTGTGTTCGCCAATGGTGCGCTAGTCGCGCCTTGGCGCTAGACCACCGACCGCCTTTGCATTCTGCCACGACCCGCTAGTGAGAAAACAGCCGAGTACCAGGTCATGGGATGAATTACTTCCGCTACATTATCCACAGACTTGTTCTCATGCTGATGGCATCCGTTGGAATTGCCTAGCACTGTCACGGACAACACACTATCTATTCCCTGCTCAGAACTTGCAGCCATTCCGCTCACATCAATGTCTAGAATAGCATACACAAACGCAGTGTTCCGAAAGTGGTTGAACAGATATCAAAAATTACAATAACTATACTATATATTCATCATCCGTAAAGCATAACTGTGGTATATAACGCAGTTTTAGCCTACCCAAAACAAACATAAGAGATATAGAACAAAACGCCAAATCAGCCAAATGATGCAGCAGTGGCAGCCCCAACTCCATGCAATGCCGCTAAGCGCAAAGTAAAGCCGCGAACGGGGAAATCAAGTAGTATCACGACTCTCGCTGCGCCCTGGGCAGCACACCAGGCACCAACGTCACAACGCGCTTATCATCTAGACAATCATTTTTGCGCCCTTGACACGCTCCGCATCCTTGACACACTCCTTACCCTTGGGATAGGGGCACTGATGTCTCTCCGGTCCTTCACTCCCTCAAACATCTGTTTCATTGGCGTTCCTTGGCCAGCAGCCATGCTCTTAGCGCGGCCGCGTCGTTCGCGGATGGCGGCAAGGGCAGCCTCCCGGTCAATACCCAGCTTATTCAATGACAGCTCGCTCAAGGCAGGTGTCTGAGCATCTGCTGCAGCATGGGCGACAGTCGAGGGTGTCATAGGGCCTCGGCCTGCCTTGAATGCCGGGGTTGCGGGCGAGAAATGTAGTGGGATCGTTGTTGTGGTAGTAATGGTGCGGGTAAGGTAGGGTGTAACAGGACCAGTAGGCTCGGGTTCTTGAGTTGCTGGGGACGCATCGTCGTCGTCACTGTCCTCAACAGCATCCTCGTGAATGTTGATATCTGCTGACTTGCCCTTGCGGCTCTCTCGCACAAAAGCTACGCGAGACGCTGGACGAGACTCTGGAAGAGAGACCTCAGCAGGAGGTGGCATGGCTCTTGTCTCAAGATCCATCGGCGGTGCCTCACTCATCTCCACTACAAGTGATGGCTCGGGCGGGACGGCTGTTGACTGTGCTTTGACTGGGGAAGGCACAGAGCGGAAAGTACCTGTTACTGGCGAGAAAGCAACAATAGTATCTGGCTCTTGGGCGGGTTGTTCAGCCACTGGCGTGATGGGACGCTCAGCTTCGCCAGGCTCTTGCTTCATGACTACATCTTCCATGACATCGTCTTCGTGGTTGCTAGCTGGAGGTGTAAATGTTGACTTGATACGCTGCATTTCGGCTTGGAGAGAGTCATCGTGAACGAATTGCTTGCCCCTGGTCTCGGCAATGCGGCATGAGCAGCACTGGAACTGGCACTCCATCTTCATGTAGTCAATCTGCTCCTCAGCACGCTCGCGGGCGCGCTTTTCTGCAGCTAGCTCTTGCTGGATGAACCTCAGCTCGACTGCACCCTTCTTCGGTGAGACGTTTTCCTTGTCATCATCCTGGCGAGAGTTGTTATGTTGCTTGCGTGGGGATCGGACTGGTGAGGCGAATTCGTCGCGTTCGTCATCCTCGGCGGAGGGTAGCGGTATCTGGCCCTCGGCAGCGATACGTAAGACCTCTTCCTCTTTGAGACTGGTCTTGAGAGCATCGCGTTCTGCCTCAACCAGGCTCAACTTTTCCTTAAGTGCCTGCAACTCTTCGCTGAGGCGAGTGTTGGTGCTTTCGACTTCGACCTGCAAGCTGTAGACGTCGTTCTTGTATTTGGCAGCTTCCTCAGTCTTGAACTTGACATCTGATTCGGCCCGCTGCAAATTACGCTGAAGGGTCTGAATCTTGGACTGGAGCTGTGGAATCATGGATGAATGTCGGAGCTTATCGTTGTTCGCCTCGATCCACTGCTTCTTGTAGCTTTTGTATTTGCCCTCGAAGACTCGGCTCTGGTTTTCGGCTTCAATCTGTACAGTGTGAGATTCATGTAGTCAGCCAAACGTGTAAGCAAAACTCACCATCTTGTGCTGCATGCCCTTCCATCGCTCTTCGTTCTGCTTAAACACAGTCTCCCATTGGTTAATGGCAGCCTTGTTCGCCTTGCGTTCCTTCTCATAGCGTTCCTTTGTAATAGCAACCTCGAGCGAGCCACTAGCATGCTCAAGTTCGCTCTTCAGCTCTTCGATGCGAATGTCACGCCGGCTAATTGCCATTTCGTGCTCCTTCTCCTTTTTCGCATGCTCCTTTTCCATCTTGGCCAGCTTCTCTGCGTTTCTCATCCTTTCCTTTTCTAGCAATTCCTTGAAGCGTCTGGACGCTTCTCTTGGGTCCTTAACTTCGAGGTTCTCAAACATGCCGGTAAGAGCTGTGACGGAGACGTCCGAATCGGTTCGACGGTGGGTGTGTCGTAGCGGTGAGTGGGTGCGAAGTGGCGGTGTTGATGGGGACATGACGGGTGATGCACTTGCAGAGTCGCCATATAGCGATTTCATGGCACCACCACGGTCGGGGCTGGCGGGGAAGACGGGCATTCCAGGGGAGAAAGCCATTTTGTTTGGTGAGACGGGCAGAGGCGGATCCAGCTGGACCGGGGATTCTTTGAGGCGCGCCAACTTGACGGTATTGAAGGGTTATGTATGTCTGAGGAGAGAATTCTTTTTTTCCGAAAACAAACTCGACACAAAGTTTGGTGCCCTAAGGAAGATGTGCTGCGCGATAATGTGATGTGTGGTGGTGCGAGCGTAGACGACCGAGTGTAAATAGCACTAGTTGGCTGTCATCCAACGCTACTTCCCTGTACCGTAGCAACCCGCACGGACCATCTCATCTTGCAAACCCCGCGTCATTCGTTCCCTGCATCTGAACTGGGCATCCCGAACACATATTTCTCTTGGGTACCTTGTGCAGTGTAGACCCTTTTTCTCCCTGATTGAAGATAGTCTGGGAACGCATGATAAAGACAAGATGTTCAATTACTCGACCAGACAGCTGCAAAGCCTGTTCGAAAATGCCTGTATGGACATGCCTCCTTTGAGGATTCCTGCAATCAGTGTATGATGCACTAAGCAACACAAATTCTATATGTCCTACATTACACGGTTTCGGGTGTGATGGTCTGATTTCTGTACGTCTTTTTCGGAATTTGCGAGAATAACTTTTTGCCCCGATCCACTCCGCTGAACAAGACAATGGAATTAAGCCATTAATCTTGCATGAAAGACTAATCACAGATGGGATATATCCCCATGCAGATCCATGTTAAGATGCTACTAATACAAGAATATTTTTGATATGCTCTCGTCAGCTGTATATTGTTAGATCGCTCAAGTCTTTTTCCAAGATTCTAGGCCCTAAGAGCGAAATTGCAAAGAGTGGTAGACGCTGATAAGAATATTATTGATAGGGTTCTGCAAACAGCGACAACTTCTACAAATATCAATCTAGTCTACAAAGGACTGGCAGACGCAAACATGATAGAGCAGATCGAAACATGAAACCCGAAAACTCGGTACAACGCTCGCTTGATGATGACCATGAACAAAACAACGCTTATGAAAATATCTTATCGGATGCCCTCAGGAAAACAAACGCCCCATGCAGAGAAAGAAAACACACATCTCAATGTAGTGACGGCCGTACTCGAGTCATAATCGTAGCGATGATCAAAGTCGATAGGAAAATTAACCGGATAAAAATGGTAAGAGTTGGAAATTTAGACTTCCCAGGGCTGACGGGGACGATGGATGGCTCCGTAGCTCCTCGGCTCATCCTCTTCCATCAAGCTTTCCATGACCGAGCCAGCATCGGTGTTGGTAAATGTCATTGCATCATCGTGATCCAACTTCTTGCGCATGCGATACACCTGGACTGAAACGTACACGACCAGCGACATACCGACTACAAACGCCGAGGCTGCGAAAAAGATGTTCACAGGAGTCGGGTCGCCCTCGAATAGGCTCTTGGTCAATGCGTCGATAGCCGTCTGCGAAAGGTTGACCAGTCCAGATGTGCAGATAATGGTGCCATATACCCTGCCAAACGTAGCAAAGCCAAACACCTTGGTAGCGTAGTCTGACATGGCTGAGTAATAGAGTGGGCGCAGAAACACGAACAGGACGACATTGACGTAACCAGCCCATAGGGTAGGTATTGAACCAATGATGCCAATGGCGGTAGTCATGACGACGATAAGAAAGAGGACGCCGGCGGTGCTAACGTTGTCAAGCAGGATGCCAAGGAAGGGGGTAGCAAGTACTCCGGCAAGTGGGAGCGCAACATCAAAGAAATTGTTCACCTTCTCTGCCAATTCGACGGAGCCGAGCATGTACGTGTACTGCTCGCGGATAGTTGCGATGAAGTAGTTCATGCGCACCATCTGGATGATAGTCAGAAGGACGAGCAAAATGAACCAGGGCGTCAGCATTTGGTCTTTGGCAGACTTGTTGTGCAGTGCTCCCCAGACACCAGAGGTCTCTAGATTCTGCTCTCGCTTTTCTTCTCGGAGTTTGCGCGCAGCTTCGTTGCCAACAAGGTCGTCGAGCTTGCTCAGTCGTTCCTTGCGGCGTTCGCTACGGGCTTTTCGGCGCCTCCACATCTCCTCATCTGACAGCTCGTCATCCGAGGAGTGCACATCGCGCATAACATCCTCAGCTTTCTGGATCTTCATCTCAAGCTGTGCCTCAGTTTTGTAGTTCTCGGTCGGCAGGAAGGTAAGTTGGGCAATGGCAATTGCGAGTGGGACGACCAGATACACCAAGAAGAATGTCTCTGGCTTGAAGGTCCTGTCACTGGCATCGTACATGATTCTGTAAAAGAGAAAGACTGCTGCTGAAGCGTCAAATGCCCCAGTGACGAGTGCAACGATGGAGCCACTGTACTTGGGGAATGCATTAGCAATCTGGAAAGAGGGTAAGAAGACAAATGTGCCCCCCAAGGCAAGGAAGAAATTGCCAATTGTGTAGCCTTCAAAGCGCTGGATCTGGGAAGCAAAACTCATCAGGATGCTGCCAGCAGCAAGACATAATGAACCGGTAAGAAAGCAGAGCTTGGGGCCGTAGCGGTCGAGCAGTGTGCCGACTGGCAGGGCAGATACGTTTGCAGTAGTGGACGCCAGCGAAAAGAAGAAGTTCAATCGGAGATCCTGCTCAAAGCAGACTTCGACATCATTGTCAATTTCCTCGGGAGTGCAGAGATTGCGGAAAACACCCTCTTTGATGAGAATTGGCTTGAGTGCCGCGAAGCCAAAGACGATGCCGCTGGCAAACCAACAGGCGAGGACCGTTGCAATGACCTGTGCTACAAGCAAGGTTAGTCGAGCTCGACTTGTCTTTACGGTTACCCAAAGTAGCAATACTTACCGACACGCTTCGTTGTGGACACTTTGTAAGGTGTCAGACCTCCCGGCTCCTCGCCTGCGGAAGGCTCGTCGGGATTGGGAATCACATCGTAACTGATGACCCTCCGAATTGCCTTTCCGTGGGGATTGAGGAAGCCGGCATGCGACATGGCGCTTTCAAGCGACATACGGCGGTCAGCAGCATCTTGACGGCTATGCTGGCGGTCAATGGGCGGTAGAAACAAATCTACGAGCGCCTCGTCGCGGTCAGTGCCCTCCTGCTGGCCAACATGCTGGATCAATGACATGAGAAGTGGGCAAGAAGACGCTTGTTAGTAGTGAATCTGGGCGAAGTTGAGGGGAAAGAAGCACAGCGTCCAGAGGGAGAGGTCAGTGAAAGATTTGCTTGCGTCGGGTCGTCGGCAGGGTAAACAGAGGGAGGAAGAGCGGGCAGGCGCGGAGTTAAATTGAAGCTCGGCAGCCTGACACGCGACCCAAGATCTAGACAGAGCGATAGCGGGGATCACATGGCACATGCGGCTTCATGTCCGGCAGGACGGGGCCGTTGGCCTCCCATGTTGGCGGTGTCGCGGGCGCAAAGTGCGAGCATGTGCATGGTACACAGAGCATTCTGACGGCGTCGGCAGTCGATCATGCTTCGCGGGATGTCGCATACTCGCTTGCCAGAAAGGCCGCGAAACGTCCAAAACGGCTATTGTTGTGAGGCGGATGATTGGCTGTCTTGGGCGCTAGCCCTGTCTGCTGCCCCACGCACTTTCGCGCATCTTCCAGCAGCTAACAACCTGGGAGCTGAGGGCGACGACAGCGCATCACGCCATGTCTTCTTTTTCAAATGATATAATGTCAGTCATTACACGCGTATCTGGCACACGAGGGTGGGTGAACTTGCGTCATAGCCCACCATCGCCGTGATTCAACTACCCTACTCGTACACCCTCCAGCGCAACCATTACGCAGACGATCCCTGGCCATACACATCCGCATCCAAGTTGGTGGGGAACTGCTCACGTCCCTCAGCATCACTTCGCACCCACACCGCGACGCTCGTGCCCGGACACTTGAACACTCCGTAGCCTTCGCTGTCAATCTCCACCTCGCCCTGCTCCCATCCAAGCACGTCGCTCCACTTCTCCCCGGCGTGCATCTCGCCAACCGCCATTTTGATCTGCCCTGGCCCCGCATTGCTCATCACACATGCAAGACCCGCCACCTTGTCCCACGTCCCACGGCGCACGAACCCAATGCAATTGGCCTCGTTGAAGTAGTCCTCCTGCGCTCCGTATGCAAACAGCTTACGCGCCAGGATAAGGTCTGCAAGCTTGCCACCGCACGACGCCGGTGTTTCGTGGGGCTCCGACAGTCCGTACAGATCACCGTAGAACGGACATGGGTATCCTTCTTGTCGCAGCAGAATCAGTGCATATGCAAGCGGCTTAAAGAAGTCCTCAATCTTGGTCTCCATGACCTGTCCCGGTTGCGTGTCGTGGTTAGTGACAACCGTCACAGCATCTATCGGCCGCAGCCGGACCAGTGAATCGTCAAACACTGTCCTTAGATCGGCCGATTCCGTCGTGGATAGCGAGCCAAACTTGTTAAGCAACGGAGAGTCGTAAAGGGAAATTTCGTGGTTCATGCCGTCGAGCCATTCGCTCATTTCTTTCACATCGCCCGACCAGAACTCGCCCACAATGAAGATGTCGTCTCCGCAGTGCTCGCGGAGGTTCTTCATCCATTCGTTGGTAAATCTGGAGCTGAAGTGCTGCACAGCATCGAGGCGGAACCCCTTAAGTCCGAGTTCTTTGGTTATCCAGACACCCCAGTTCTTGACATCTTCTTGAACTTCAGGGTGCGAGTAGTCAATGTCTGCAAACATCATGTAATCAGCATTGCCGGATTCCGTGTCCACACTTTGCGACCAGCCCTTGTTATCGCCCAGAATCTTGTAGATGGCTTTCTTCTCGTTGGCCTGGTTGTAGTCGGTTCCAGAAAAGTGCTCCCAGTGGTACTTCATCTTGGAATACTGCTCACCGCGTCCTGGGAAGTCGAATCCTAGCCACCCCTCGATTTCGTAGGCATCCGATGTCTCCTTTGTTCGATCGTTCTCGTCGACCTCCACAACGCGGCATTTCTCTGTCCTATCTGCACCCGCCTTGTGATTCAACACGGCATCCCAGTAAAGGCCAACATTATGTTCCTTGGCAACTTTGGCGAGCTCCAATAGCTCTTCCTTTGTTCCCCATTTCGTGCCTTTGGCGCCTTTCTGATCAAATTCACCCAGATCGTATAGGTCATAGATGTCGTAGCCCACACCCTTCGGGTTCGCGGCCTTGCAACCCGGAGGTAGCCAAATGTTAGTGATACCAATCGCTTTGAGCTTAGGGAGCTGTTCAGCGAGACGCTTCCAGTGTTTGTGATCATCCGGGACATTCCACTCGAAGCCCTGGAACAGTGTGCCATTCTCAGGCGTTGGCTTTTGTTCTGTTCAGTGGTGAGCATCGCAGCAGTCCAATCAGACGAGGAACTGTCACTCGACTTGACTCACCTTCTGAACCCATTGTCAGGGATGCGCTTGTCGGTTTAGACTCGAGGTGTGCTGTGTTGTACGATTTCCCGATGATCGATGGACAGCGTAATCGTTCAGCTGGGCCAAGCAGGTCAATGTCTGCGGAAAGTTTTCAAGTCCACCGGAAAAATTCGACAGAGCCATACTTCTCGCTCATATCCTTTACTTTTATACCCACTGCGGCTCACAGCGGGCGAATACCCTGTATGGGCCCATGGCTGAGCAGGTTTGTCTGTTGACTCCTTCGGCTGTGCTAGCTATCAAGAATGAGACACGAGCGCTGTGAATGGTCTAGATGTGAGTGGAGACCGTGCTTGTCAACATTCAGCACCAGTGACGTCAGCCTGCACGAAGCTGCCATGCCGCGGACTGCCATGAATCATACAACTCAGCTGTCGGTGTGCAAGTAGACAAGTAGAAGCAAAAAAGAACATGGTGCCCTGGACGTGTCTGTCAGCTCGATGGAAGTGTTGTGGGTGGAGACTTTGGGGCAAGATCGTCGCTGCTTGAACAGCCGGAGGGGAAGCCGCCAAAAAGACTGACTATGCTGCAACAGGCTAGCGTCTTGCAGCTGCATGCATCCGGGCCACTGTTACTACTTTTATCTCGTCTCATCTTTGGTGCGCAATGTGCGACTCGACAGTGTGAGGCATGTAGCAAATACTTGTGCTTGTATGAAACGTGAAAAGTATTTTTCTCACTCTGTTCTTGGTTGTACTGTCTGTTTGGTGCAGTGGAAAGACACATCAGTACCACGGCTGCCTAAAGCCACCTGACTGGCAGTAAACATGGAAAGGACACCCGGCGATAAGGCCCATGACGGGGAGTCCGCTGCAAACACCAATTCCTGTAATACTCCTGAAACTCCTTCCTCTGTACAATCGCAGCCAACAGTCTTAGCATCAACATCAACATCTCAGCCGGGCGCAGTCGAACAAAATCACGCAAAGCGCAAGGCTCAAGACGTCTCTACTACATCACAGAAGCGCTCCAATATGGGGCCTTCAGCGACTTTCAACATTGGAAAGGACTCCGCTGAGGCCAGGAGCCAGCTCATCGTTCGCTTCTATGATCCAAATATCAAAGCCAAAGATGCGAAAAATCGCACACTAGAGGAAATCCTTTCATGGCCAGATGCTCAGCTTGAGTCCTCACACAACTACATTCAGATGCTATTTCCATTGCCAGAAGGCTCCATGTTCAACTGGGATGCACCTGTCATTGATCTCGCAGTCATGCAAGCATTCCGTTCGCGAAGTGAACTTCGCCAACAGCTGCGTCGGAGCTTTGAGCGCATGCTCAAGTTCTACGGCTTCAGCCTATCAACGACACTAGAGAATGACTCTGAGAAAGACGCCATTTTTGGAGCTACCCAGACTGACGTAAATACGGACTCTCCCATCAACGCAGATGCATCTGCTTCCGGGGTCAAGACAACCCCAAAAGAGTCCACTTTCCCTCCTGGATCGCACAAAAACATCACAGTCTCCAATCCGCTGCCTTGCCATATTTTCCGCGCCCCTAACTGGCGCAAACAATTTCAGAACTGGGCTGGCTTGTTTGATCATAATCACCTCCGCCTCACGCGCATCCTCCGCTGTCTTCGCGTGCTGGGTCTCCAGAAAGAATGCCAAGCCTTTTTCAAAGCTTTGGAACATGCATTCCATGACCCTGAGACAAGGATCAGCGAGAAGTCGATGGGTTTCTGGCGGTTGGCTGTTACGCGCCCGTTGCAGTGGGCGCCCGACGGTCAGAAGTGCAAGTGGCTGGAGGCCTGGCAGCAGGAGCAAGAGAGTGAAAAGTGAGCAGATATAGCAACTTTCATGAAGGAATCTCTGTTACTGTTGATGGAAATCCAAATCGGGCTACATAAAGACGGGTAGATTACAGGGTTGATGCGATGCCATCTAGCGTCGCGTAAGGTAGTACTAGTTAAACTTCACGGCAAGACTTATCATGGGTGCTTGGTTAGAGATAGCAATTAGAATACATCAATCATTCTTCACTACATCCTCTGTGGCGAGCCATTGGTGATGTATGTAAGCCACCAGGCTTTGTAAGCCTAACACCTCATTAAATCGCCACGGGCGGCGTAGCGAACAACTGTTCTTTGGAAGGTCCCGACACTCATGTCCTCTGTGATTACTTCAAGCCACTTTGCACGCCACATGTGTGTAATCTGATCTTTGTCTTTTGAGAGACGTTCCAACGGATATTCGGATGCTAGAATCACATTGCGCAAAATCTGCCTCTACAGCTCCACTCCATACTCAATGCAGATACCTTCCGAAGGAGTCGCAAGCACTGACCTTGAAGCTCCATCATCATGTTGAACCTTTGACCCGGAGCAGCCGCGCCGTATAAGTGGGTTTTAAAGAGGACCTCAAGAGTCGTTCTCAAGTGGCGGAAGAAGTTTTTCGTCATTTCATGGTCATCTGGTCTCCAAGCTCTGTCTCTGTGGCTGGAGAAGTATAAGACCTAGCTTACAGAAGAGTAGTTCAGCCACAACCAACCCCACTTGCTCGTACATCTCACGTATGCATGATGCTCAATCCAAACTCACCTACCAACAAGGGACTACGATAATAAAAAAGCCTCATTTTTGATTCCGTGGCAAACCTACCTCAGCCCCGACGGAAAAGAATCCGAGCATCTTCGTGATTATCACTGAACATTTTCCAGGTGTTTCTGTAGTTTTCCGATAAATATAGTTTCGGGTGGGGTTGCTACTAAAATCACTACAAGGATCGACAGTGCTAAAATCCGGCTGCTACCAACAGTTGAGCATCACGGGTACAGCACCATCTCGGGCCGCTCGGACCGCACCATGACCCTAAGTGGTTCTGCATGCTCTCAGCCTCTTCCCGACCCGAAGGCATCCCTCAAGAGCATGGATATGCACGACTGCGTCAGAAGACTCGACATGACCATACATAGTCATCGCGGAAGCGTGTGATCACACCGCCACACCAGGATGAGCACGCAATTATGGGTTGCTGTAGAGAATCCATGTGTAGGGCGTGCTTATGGCGCCAGCGTGAGATGTTGGGTGGAGGGTACGGAGAGTGCCTGGGCAGGTAACGTCACGGCCAAGACAAAGGCTTGATTACGAGGATTCCCACGCTTCCTCCTAAGAACAGTACTCCGCTCTTGGCAACTAATGTGACACCCATCAACTGCCAAAGTGGCATTCTTTCAAGTAAAAGACGGCTATAAGCTTTTTTGATGTGCTTATACAGCTAGCCAAGCACATCTTGCTCGCTGGTTACGGCCGTCTTCCTCCCTTGGCATCTATATCGAGGTTAGATGACCGACACTACAATCAACGGACCGTCTCGGCCCCGAGGTTTGGGAAATTTGCTTTCTTCCTCAAAGAAGCTCACCACTAAACCTGTTATATGCAGCTGGGTCAGTGAACAGGTTCGGAGATTGCCGATGGGCCTGATATTCACAGTCTGCGCACACCAGACGCTCAGACCATGAGTCAGAAGGTGTATACTCAAAGATTCCTAGAAGAGAAAAATCGGCCGAGAGACAAATGTCTCATATACTGACTACTCTGACAATAGCTCAGATGTCAAGTATGTTGAAGCAATCCAAGCCCGGGCCACGAAGGCTTAGTTCAAAGCACTGACTACCAACTGGAGTAAGATGTATCGATTCATCGTCATATCGCGGAGATAATGTCGTGTCTCCCTTTTTGCTCATCACTCACTTCGGAAATATGGAGTTAAGGATGCTGGAGAAGTTACGTTGGCATACAGCAAGGTGCTAAATCTCTATCACGATCTTCCGCAGGATTGATGCATACCAAGAAAATCCAAGGCATCCTTTCGGTTTCGAAGACTGTGGCACCGGTGACAAGGCATGGCGAGCCATTTACAAGCGATTTTCAACAACCAACGCTTATTGATGCCCACGATACGCGTCGTTATGGAGTGCCTACACCCACATTCCATGGTCTAGTGACCTCGCTCGCCCGTCTTCAACCGAATAAGGGAAAGCACAACGAACCTGATGATGTGTCCCCCCCCATTATGCTGATTAGTACAACGAGAAATCTACCAGATTTGGAGACTTGTTCAAGTATCTGTGGATGAGAAGTGCCAGTTGGTGTGGATACTGTAATCAGCTGTGGCTTGACAAGGCACACGCCTTCCTTGTGACGACACTGAGGAAGGAGAATGCTAACTCTCAAGGTGTATATCCGAAAGGTAGAAGAAGAAGAAGATAAAAGGAGGGCCTACTCCAGCTTCAGATATCCCACCACACTCTTCACTTCTCTATCAACCACTACAACAATCTCTCATCCTAACATCAACACAAGATGCTCTCCCTTTCCATCCTCTCCCTCCTGATGGCAGCCGCGACCGCCTCTCCAGTAGGAGAAGCCCGCCAGCCCGCTATCAAGCGCCTCATCAACCCCAACACCGTCAACGCTCTTACAGCCGAACAACTCACCACCCAGCGCAACGCGCTCCTCCTCGCCCAATCCGAAACCGCCCGCGAAGCTATCCTCTTCCCCAACGCCCCCAACGCCGCAAATGACACCTTCCAATTCATCAACAACACCGTAACTCCCCCAACCGGCGGCTCCATCTTCCTCTCCACCGTGAACAACTTCCCCGCCCTCGCCTCCACCGGCCTCGCCGCCGCCGTCGGCTTCGTCAACCCCTGCGGCCTCAACACCCCGCACTGGCACCCTCGCTCCAACGAATTCCTCACCGTCGTCCAAGGCAAACTCCTCGGCGCCATCCTCCTCGAAAACGACTCAGGTTTCGGCCACGTCGTCGGCGGCGCACCCCCCATTATCGGTCCCTACACGCAAATCGAAACCACCCTCTCCAACTACACCGGCATGCTCTTCCCCAAGGGTCTCGTCCACTGGCAATTCAACCCAGAATGCGAACCTGCCGTCTTCGTCGCCGGTTTCGACAACGCCGACCCCGGTCGCGTCGAAGCTGCACGTGGTTTCTTCTCCGCGACACCCGACGAGGTGCTCGAGGCAAGTGCGGGATACTCTGAGTTCTTGACTCCTCAGCAGATTGCGGGACTCAGGCCCACGCTTACGAGTGATTTCACCGAGATTGTGGAGAGTTGTGCGAAGAGGTGCGGTATCCCGTACAAGGCTGAGACTAGTTCGTCTGCTTCTCATCCTTCGGGTACGCAGTCGGCGTATCCTGCGGCTTCTAGTGCGTACTAAGGTTTAGTCATGGAGTGAGGACTTGGTGAACTGCAGAAGAAGGTGGTGATGGTGGCAGTAGCAGCGGTAGCGGTAGTATAGACGTTGGTTTAGAAGGAAAGATTGGATATAGATCAGGAGATTTCGTTTGTCATACACAGACTGTTGTTTTTGGATTTTTTTTTGTTATTTAGAATTCTGCTAGCGATAGCGATAGACAAACCTACACTCGTTTTTATAAATGGCTTGCACATTTTGCAAAGATTGTGCACTGAGCAGTTCCTTGGAATTAATGTAACAGTGTAGGAGTTTCCGGCGAAGGTGGTGATATGAGAGGCCGGGGAACCCATCAGCCTATCATTGACTATTCATTCTTAGCATTGCAGTATCGCTGCTACCACTATCCTCCTGCTAAAAGCATCGTCTACAGTGGCAGGTTAGTACAAACACAAATCTTGGCCACAAAGACAACACAACCCGTATAAACCCCTCAAAAACTTCCGAGAGTACTTCTTTCGTATTGAATATACACACCCCACCGCTCTAGTGGCAACGCATCATCATTCCTCCCTCTCTCCTTCCTTTGCTCTCCCCCCCCAATCTCTCCCTTACTCAAAATTCAGAGATAGTATCACCCCTTCGCTTACCACGCATCTCCCACCTTCCCTATTCAAAATCATCAGCTTCCTTCCTATTTCCACATCCCATGCCATTGCATGCATCCTCGAACTCACCTCAGCCCAGTATCCCGCAGCGCCCAGCAAGCCCGGTACCAAGGCAACGTATGCGAATGTGATCCAGGCTGTTCGTCGTGTCCAGCGGAAGTACTTGTGACGGTTCGTGGTCATGGCTAGGTTGCTGTGTTAGTAACTGTGATAGGCCTGCGCCATTGACGGTGGCTAAGCTGGCATTGTGTTTCCCGAGGCTTCGGTAAATGTAGGTAGGAGTGCGTGATAGGGTTGGAGGGGTCCAAGGGGGCGGAACGTACTGGCCCATTTGATGATGGCGGGATCCGCGTGGATCACTGGGTGTGGTTGTTAGTCCATTGCGTCTCGTATACGTGGTTTTGGGGGTAGATGCGTACTGCCGTGATTATGGCCGGCCATCCGGCGGAGTGTAGGCTGCATGATTGTGGAGTTTGCGCGGTGTGGAGAGGTGCGCGGTGGGTGAGGTTGTTGGTTTGTAGAGGTGCGCTTGCGATGAGGTCGGCGGGTGCGGCGAGGGCCGTGATGTCTTGGCGTTTTTGGATTGTACCTGCGAGAGGATTGATGCGGTTCCACGCTGATAATCGCAATTGGAGGATTACACAGTAACTAGAGAACATAACATAGTGTGTAATCTACTGTTTTGCGCATGGCATATTTGGAAGATCGTTACTATAGCTATGACGATGAACGTGTGCTGCATACTCTGAGTGACTCTGTCGTCACAGCTCCGCATCTTGCCCATCCTATATTTCTGTGCACATAAGACGCTCTTAGACGGGCAGTCTTGTATAGAACTGTAATTTCTATCGCCTCGTCGGAACATACAAGATCCGATTCAGACGACGCTTCTCGGGCGGGCAGTCTACCCTTGGTGGGCTGAGCGCCGAAGCTTGTGACGAAACCACAACGAGCTTGTGGACAAGCCTCGGTGATAACATGCGACCGACCTTTATAAAAGTCCACTCCGCTCAAAGTCCCAATCTGCCTTGCTCCAGAACACTAATCAAAACGAATTTACATCCTCTTCACGAAGCGTAATTGCAGCAATGTCGAGCCAACAAGGCGCAACCATCACAGTTCATTGGTGCGTGGAGAACATGTCCCGGCGCAATTCCCTTGCGCATCGCCAAACACGACACATCATGTGATCTAAAGAATTTCTGTCTAACTGTACTACAGGCTGAACAAGTCGCGCGGCCAGCGCATCGTGTGGTTGCTCGAGGAGCTGAATCTCGAATACAACATCAAGGTCTACAAGCGCGATGCCAACAAGCGCGCAGGTCCTGATCTGAAGGCCGTCCACCCCTTGGGAAAGTCTCCAGTGGTTACCATTAGACCGGCAAATTCTGAGAAGGATATCGTCATTGCCGAGAGTGAGACCATTATGGAGTACATTTGCGACCATTTTGGAAAGCAGTTGGTTCCTGCGAGGTACCCCGAGGGCCAGGAGGGCGTGCTTGGCGCAGAGACGGAAGAGTGGATGAGGTACAAGGTGCGTTACTTGCTGTCGAATTTTTCTTGTTACCTTGTTATGGAAGAGAGGTTTGGAGGGGTTGGTGTATCCGGGTGCCTCTGCATCTTCTTCTGCAATTCTTTCACGTGACTTGTAATAGCATGATAACTGACCACCACGTAGTTTCTCATGGACTTCACCGAAGGCAGTCTGTTCACAGTCCTTATCGCTGCTATTATCAGCGGCAGTAAGTCTCCGTCGAACACACATCTCTCCCGCGTTATTTTGCTGACACCATGTAGGTATCAAGCACGCTCCCGTTCCCTTCTTCCTCAAGCCCATCACTGGTGGCGTCGCCGCTAAAGTCGACGGCTCCTTTGTAGATCCAGAGTTGAAGACACACTTCGACTTCTTGGAAGATTACCTCATTAAGTCTCCCTCGAAGGGAGAATTTTTCTGCGGCTCCAGCCTTACCGCAGCGGATATCATGATCCACTTTGCGCTTGAGGGAGCCTGCCAGCGCGTGCCTTTGAGTGACACAAACTACCCCACTCTGTACAAGTACATGAGGAGGTTACAGCAAACGGATTCGTACAAAAGAGCAGCCAAGAAGGTCGAAGATGCGAGCCAGGAGAAATATGTGCCGTTTAGCGATGCCAAGTTTTGATAGAGTTGAAGCCGTATGGGAAGAAAGGCGGGATGAGATGAGAACAGGGTCTCGGCTACTGTTTGATCTGCGGATGCATGGTTTCTTCTATAGTCACCTGCCGTACATATAATGATTTAGGCCGTGGGGTGACTGCATCCACTACAAATAGTACATCCATGGTCATGATTTGCGATTTCAAGCTGCAGCTTTGTCGTTAAGCACGCGATGTGAAGGTGAGATCACACTTGTCGGTAACACAGCAGAATCTCACGTCAGCACGTGCAACCCCTTCCGCCAACCGTCCGTATCACCTGCGATATAGAGACCAGTCAGCTTTAGCCTCACATCACTGCATGGTGAAGATAGAGATTGGGGGCGAATTTGAGCCGCCCGGGCAAAGGTCAGTGGTGTGCGGAGACATTGACTCGCGCGAGCGGCTGGCGGGCAGGCCGAAGAGCAAGGTAATGATTACGCGCAGATGGCTGAGACGCCTTGCTGGCGCGCAACAGCATTGTTATATATCCGCGACGTTGCTCGTTGCTCGTGGATCGTATTGCCCTCCCTCCAGCGTTCGCTCGAATCCCTCGGCCGGCCGTCGTCGAAATCAACGCCCGTTCCAACGCCAGTCCGAATCCAGTACTGTCTCCGCGAGCTGCTCATCACCAAGACCTTACTAAGCTCTTCCTCAGCAACTCAAGACCCCCGGCTTTCCAGCACTTCAAGTTGGCTCCAGCACCTAGGCTACCTGTCGCCCGACATTACGTACGAGGCGATTGCCTGGGTGTGGTCAGCCAATGTCTGACCGGTCGCGCGCAACCTCTCGGGACTTTGTATTTCAAACTTCTGACCAAGCAGGTGGAGCATCGCAGCCGTATCCACAACAGTCGTACAACAGCTACAACGCGAATCAGGACACAAGCACAGCCGAGACTGTAAGCCAAGCCCCAGTCTATGACGCCTCGACAGCCTATCGCGACTATGTTGCGCAGCAACAGCAGGTAGCGCAGGGCCAGTTTGCGGGCTTCAACTTTGGTTCCCAGGCGCCTGCAGCATGGGACTGGACAAACTCGCTCGACTTCACCGACTTTACCAACCAGTATGAGCCCCAGGGCGAGTTGGTTCAGGAGTTCCAGGGTCAAGCAAACTCTACCAACGACTTCAGCATCCCGCTCCCCGTCACCAATGGTGACTCTGCATATCCGCCTTTCCAGCAACCCCCAAGCGCGTCGTCTCCACCACCACCAAATGCTACGCAACCCCAGATCCCATTGTCTCCGCCGCCCCCGCCTCCTCGATCGCAGCAGCAGCAACAACAACAACAACAACAACAACAGCAACAGCAACAGCAACAACAGAGACCAGTAGTGCAGACAGGCATGAAGCGCAAGCTCGATTCTGAGCCATCTTCAGCTGTATCGCAAACTGGCGGTACAGCTGCAGAGAACCCCTCGAAGCGCATAAATAAGTCGCGTCAGTCGTCAGATGCGTCGGCCACGTCGCCCGTTATACAGGTATCAGTAGACACACATGCGGCAGCGGCGACAACGACGACGCGTAGCACAGCCCCTTCCGTGCCCAACGAAACTGCATCGCAACCGGCGCCGCGAGAAAACACACAAGTTGAGCGGCGCAAGGAGCAGAGCAAGGGCACAGGACCGCAAGGCAGAGTCATTGACGTTTCAACTCCGAGAAAGATGCAAGATGCGCCCGCCGGAATAGACATGTTGCCCGCAGGCAAGGTATTTCCCATACAGATTGGCTCGGAGCTATTCAGATTGTCTGGAGCCTCGCTCTCGTCGGATGGTAAGCATATGCCAAAAGCGAAATATGGATCAAAGGCCGGTGAGCTAAGACTACTAGAGCACCTTCATACTTTTCCCATTTTTTCGGCCAGCAACTACACGATAACGGAGGTCGCGCTGGTGACGTGAGGACCTTGTATATCGACCGTGACCCAGAAACGTTCCGTGACATTGCGCTGCATTTGCAGGGCTATCACATCACTCCGAAAGACGGCGAGCATTTTGTCAAGTTGTATGCTGATGCTCAGTTTTACTCATGTGAGCTCATTTACGAAGAGCAGAAAGGCTGAGAGCTGACTGTAGTAGTACCTCGACTTACTAAACAGTTGTTCGGTACTGACATATTTGTCCACATAGGAGGGACTCCTTTTCAGATACCGCGTGATCTCTTCTCTGCTCCAGGCGACAGTCCCAACTTCTTCTCACTAGGATTCGCACATTTCTTCCTGACGCCCGCAGAAGCATTTCCGGGGCTGGATCGTGATGCGCTGCTCCGCCCGCCATCCATCAAGCCACCCTCAGTGCCGAACAGGAACGGGGAGACTTTTAACGAGCTGATACAGATACTACAAGGATACAATGTCGAGATTCGAAACAGTGAACACCGATCCAAACTCCTCAGAGACGCACGTTATTTCCATCTCAAAGGGCTTGAGCAAAAGCTGATACCCTGTGAAATCTCGTTCAATGTACGGCGCCAGCAGTCCGAAATTCTGGTGCGGCTCGAAGACATTCGTCCGTCGGGTGTTTCCTTCATCCCTGATAAAACAGCATTGGGCGACTCAGATTCTGGATCGGTCCATGGTGGTCAGTCAATCAGTGCATCCCCACAGCCTATTGGCAAAGTCGACAGTCCAGCACCTTCAAATGCAAGCAGCAGTGCTGTCACGCGAGCAGGCTACGTGTCATACGCGCGTCCATATACGGATGACCATGCAAATAGTAATATCTTGGTTCTTGAGATTTCCTCAACGGAATCGACATCGTTGTTTTTGCCATGGTCCGCCCCCAAGGCTTCACGGACGGGTCCATTCGAAGTCGACTTTCGAGCCACGTTCCATAACTCGACACTTGCACGTGTTACATCCTTGTTCTCTGTTGTAGCTTCAAAAATGGGCCTGCCAGCCACGCAACCTCTGGGGCTCATGCATCTGCAGTCTGGCGGGGGTGTTGCGGCGCAACCAGTTAGTCCGGCCAATTCTGGTGTGAGCGATCGCCGCGTTCGCGTTCGCCTCGAGACTGACTGTGCCCTGGAGATCGACGGTGCTCCCGCAGAGCTTGGCGTGGATGACAATACTGGCCGTCTTGGTATCCGGCGGGCAGACTCCCACGGTACATGGCTGTGGGCCGGCGATAGATCAGACTCCGAATCTTCATATCTCCGAGCTGACGAGCAGGATTTAGAGGTGGAATGGACACTCAAACGTGCACATTGGCGGATCCGCGTCGAGCCTCTTGCTCCCGATGTAGACGGTGATGTACGACGCATGCAAGTCATACTTTGTGGCGTGCGACTAGAGGTATTTACGGCCGAGCGGGCACGTAATGCTTCACGGGGGTTTTTAGGCTAAGGGACTGTATAAAGGGTGGACCCTGTACATATATACGAATGATACTATCTATCCTCCTACATATGACCATTCTCGAGATTGTGACTGTTGGATTGGTTGTTAATAGTGAGGCCCATGTCGAATCCTTGCTTTCATAGTTTTTCTCTCTAAGTGCTAGTTTTCAAAAATGTTGTTCAATACTTAGTCAATTTTCCCCGCGTGAATATGAAGATACGGGTTTAGAAGGCTGTTATTCGATGCTGCAACTGTCATATCAAATGCACAGATCGTACCAATGAACAATCATGAAATGTTCTGGATGCAAAGCTAGACTGGCTAAATTCAATCTCTAAGTTTCTAAAAACGGCGATTAATGATATTGCAACATAACGAAAAAGGAATCGTTCCAAGCATTCTATACCTTTGGTGTCATTTCACAAATCCGCCCCATTCAGTCTGATTTTCTCTCCTCATTTGCGCTCTACCCGACGATTAGGCTCTGGAGTCCCGGGTGTCAATGGACTCGTACTATCTTTTCTTGATGCATCGGGTGACCACCTTTCCGCATCACCCAGGCGGTCTGATGTGAGGCCTGCGGAACCAGGGTTGCGCATACCGGCTTCGAGCTGCTTCTGGTAACTGACTTGGCGCAGGCGCTGGGCCTCACGCGGTGTAAGGTGTAGATAGATCTCGACACCGATAGCGTGTAGTGCAAACGCCATCCAGACAGCCATACCGAATGCAATATTCAGCGCGGCACCAGTGTTTGCCCTGTCTCCGGATCCAATAGTTGCGGCTACGGCAGATACAGCGTCTGGGTTTGAGCCGTCGGCAAAGGCAGAGCATGCGGGATACGAAGTAATAAGATCGATATCGTCTTCGATGGTAGCCGCAATCTTCGCGCAAGGCCACACAGTGTAGTACCCGCTGTTCTTGATAATCTGCGCCGAGATAATCATAATGATGCGGGTCGTGATGATACAGCCAGCATAGAACCAGCCTCGTAGCATCCAAGCGCGATGCTGCTCAATCTGCAGCTTCTTGACATTGATGTAGCTGATAATGAAGCAGCCCAGGGTGGTGATACCCAGCGTACCAAGAGAGCTCTGGACATCGAGACCGCCGCCAAATGCATGGCGGATAATCATCAGGGCTCCAACGAGACTGATCAGGTACAGCAGCAGTGAAGCGTATCCGCCAATTCGGTGGAGAATGAGCCAGCGGTGTCGGATAAACGGCGTGAATTGCATCACGGCAATTATGCCCGCAGGCAGGACGCCGCCAAGATGCAACAGAATCCCCACTTTGAACCTATTGAAGTTGAGGTAGTAGTAGCATTCTCCTGGCGCGGCGCTATTTCCCGTCGAACTCGGCCCGTCGGCGGGACAAAACTTGCTCGAGAAGGCAAGGTACTGCAGGCGTGCTAGTGAGACTGTGGCATACGTGTTAGAATTTTTGGAAAAAAAACCAAGTCAAATTAGACGATGGTGGAAGAGGTGAATGAGTTACTTACAACCAAGGAGCGCACCCCCGAATACAAAGTACAACCAGAAGTTGTACGTCTTTGTGAAACCAAGTGGATTCGCGACTTTGCGAGCAAAAGTGCTCGAGGAAGGTGGTTTAGCGACCATGTTGTATATATTTGCACAAACAACAGAGGGAAGAAAAGAGGTAATGATGATGAGGAGGAGGAGGAGGAAGGTGCTTGTTGTAGTAGCAGGAGAGCTGCTTGATATCTAAACTTCTAATTTCCCCTTCTCGTCCGATGGCCCACTCCATATTATATCCTACACAACTGTTTCGAGATCAACGTCATGATACCCCCTTTTCGAGACGATTGTGCACGTAACACTCAAGAAAAAGGTGACAAGGGTCTAGTGTCCGCAGCATGTACGCAGTATAATGCTTTGTGCACTGCCTTAGAAGCGGTGGGCTCAGTACGACCGCAAAGAGTTGATTCTGCGACAGCACTGGCGCCCGATCAGAGGTGTTTTACAGCGATCGTCGGAGTATATATTCACACGACCCACCGGCGGAATGCAGGGTAAAGGGTCTTTACAACGGTGGGGCGGAGGTCTTGGCGTTCCAGTTCGAAGACTCTGATTGGTTGCGCATATTGGACCAGAAGAGGATAAGAGTGAATGTATGTGATTGGGCGGGAAAGCTGATAAAGCGGGGCGTATTATGACTAAGGTACCTTATTCGGGCCTCGCGGATTCTCAGCATCGTCATAGACATGTCCACACCAATGGGTGAGCTGCTTTGCTGTCAACCTAATTCAACCAATGTACCCTTGCTGGCGATTAAAGGAAGCATGCCATCCGATTCTGCAAAGGGAACATTCTGCGCTGGCCTTGCGCGTTAACCTGTTTGTTGACTAAGTAGGTAGTCGGCGTACACCCGCCTCTTCATTCTCCACACTTAGACCGCCATGGTCGGGGTTCCAGGGCGCTCCAAGGGATGTGTTGACTGCAGGAAGAGGAAAAAAGGTGTAAGTCGAAAGCCCACTTCTCCCCACAGAGTAGTAGCCAGGACCCTGCGGCTGATGTTTATTCCTCTAGTGCGACCTAGTCCAACCCGAATGCGGCCAGTGTAAGGGACGTGGGATAAAATGTGGAGGTTACGACTCTGATCGCATCTTCATCTACCAGCAAGGCACGCTAAGTCGGGCTGCCGCGCTCAAAACAGACAAATGTGCGACCGTCAAGACATCGCCAACCCAGCCAGATCTGCACGACTACCAAGTGGTGCATCATTCAAAGTCCACCTTGGCTGTACAACGATGCGACGTACACCCCACTCCTGTGAATTTGATACTTCCCCAGAGCCTTGCCAAAGCGGCCTACAGCGAGAGGACTGTTGCTGCGTTTCTGGAAATGTACAGCCCTGCAGGGATAATACGTAACACCAATGTCGACGCAAGGGAACTGTTTAATTTGCTACCTTTGCTCAGTACACGTGATGAGGCACTGCAGATGGCTACCCTGGCCGTCGGCATGACACAACTGGGGATTACCACAGGGAATGAAAGTCTTACCCGGCACGGCAGGACACTATACGGAAAGGCGCTCAAGGAAACGGCAATGGCGTTGCGGAATCCTGCTAGAGCAAACAGCAAATCACTGCTCATTGTGCCTCGCATCATGGGCCTTTTTGACATGCTATATGGTGCTGAGCCTGACTCGTCTAACCAAGCTAAGAGCTGGCTCAGCCATGCGGAAGGTGAACTAGCTATGATCATCAGTCGTGGACCCGAGGCGTTTGCTGCCGATGATGCAGCCCACATGTTCTTTACCACTGCCAGATACCGACTGCTGGGACCCGCAATACGAGCCCGGAAGCCGACCATCTTCGATGCACCGGACTGGAAAACGCTACCTTGGAAAGGAAGAACAAAATCGTACGAAGATGCCCTCATGGACATAATGTGCGGCATACCAGAACTCCTCTGGTCGGTCGATAAACTCCAATTCACCTCCCTAGATACTGTTGAAAAAGAGAAACTCAGACTCCACACACTGTCTAAATGCTGGACCATGCATTTCCAGCTCGAAAGCTGGAAATCAGCAGACCTAGACTCCATATATACCCCTGCCTTTGTAGATCTATACACCACAATCTCTTTCCCGAACATCGACATCGCCTGCCTCACCGTCCGCTACTGGCTCATCTGCCTCTTCGTCTACTCCTCCCTCGACATCGCCTCAGGCATCGACCCTGCAGACGACTACTCCCTCTCTCATCCGGACCGCCCGCACCCCCGCCCCTTTGCCCGCATGATCACCCGCTCAGTCGACTACTTCATGCAAGAAAAATTTGGCGTCACAGGACTAAGCGCCATGTGGTTTCCCCTCGGCAACACGCTCTTCTACATGAACCGCCACCGTGATGCCGACGAGGCCTACATCACTGCGGTGATGAAGGCATGGGAGAAACCCAAGCTACCCAGTGCAATGAGAGAGTTTCTCAAGAGCTTCCGTATGACGGTAGATTTGAGGACGCTTTCTGCGCGGCCCTTGAGCGAACTTTGAGTCGAGTTGCGTACACTAGAGTGTATGACTGATACCCTGTTTTCCTTTCTTTTATACATACAAACAACAAAAAACTTGTTTGAGATCCGAAGCTCCAACCATGATTATACCATGGATGCTCCCGGGAACACCCGTTTCTCCCCCAAACCTGCCAAATTAGCCAAACCCTATTTAAAAACATAGGCCTACTTACGTAAGGTTAACCTTGCATACGCATGTAAAATCAGCCCCACACCCGCCCGCCACTCCTACCACTACTCTATCCGCCAAGCCTCATCACAGCCCACCGGATATCCCATATCCGTCGGCCTAACTATTGCTCCGCCTGTCCCAAATGCCAAAAAGAGGATCAACCCCCCCTACCCCTTGGCCCCGTTAACGTTACAATCAACAACCTTATTGTATTCGCCTTCCCCCCCTCCATCCCCGTTTTTTTCTGCGGGTTCAGCGTGGCGGTGACACACTTGGCATGGTACGATGTTACGAGGAAGAGAAGAGTGTTGACGTGTGTGATTTTGGAGTGGGATCGAAGATGCAGTGGGTTGAAGGGAAGGGGGATTGCGTGGCTTTTTGCTGGGTTGGGAAAGGGTGGGGAGAGGTATAAGAAGGGGGGATCTCGCAGCGCCCTTATTAGAGGGGTACAAGACAACGAGGTTTGTCTTTGCTTGAGAGAAACGGAGAAGATGAGGGGAGATGGCACGATGAGTGTTAGAAAGGCAAGAAAACATGAGATACTAGAGGTATAAATCTCAATTAGACGAGAGAGAGAAGAGTCTACATTCGATTATTACATCACAAAATTCTATTCTCCATCACCACAAGAGACTCTTGTTTCATTATCTCCCTAATTATTCCTCACACTCTTCTCTTTCTTCCCCTTCTGCACCTGCTTCGTCTTAGCCTTCTTCTTATTCCTCTTCCCCCCTTCGCCATCACTCTCACTCGCCCTCTTCGCACTACCCTTCCCCTCACTCGCCTCCCCATCCGCAATCTCACCGTCCGCCTCCGCCTCTTTAAGCAACAGCGTATTCAGCGCATCAGTGAAATGCTCCAACTCGCAGATATCGCCGATGCGCACGCGCATGTAGTCGAACGCAATGGCGACTTTGAGGTCTTTGTTGCGGATCTTGACTACTTGCTCCATTTTGGCGAGTGATGAGGACTGGCGCTGGAGGGTGGGGATGGGTTTGGCGGCGTCGCGCGGGGGTGGGGCGCTGGTGGGATGGATGTCCATATTGTCTGCGTTGTCGAGGGTAGGATCGACTTCGTCGTCGTTGTCTGTGGGGTCTTCGGCGGTTTTTGACGGGTCGAGGAGGGGATCTTCTTGCTCGCCGTCTGTGACTGTTTGTAGGACGGGGATTTTTTGGTAGCGCTGGCTGAAGTGGGTGAGGACGACTGCTTTGGCGTTCATTTTTGCGCCGATGCCCAAGGCTTCGGAGGTGGTCGAATGCTTCTTTGCTTTGGCATCGCCCAAGAGCGCGTCGTCAAATGTTGCTTCGTGGATGAGCACAGTGGTGTCTGTGCCGATTTTTGAAAAGTGCCAGCTTGGTCTGCAGTCGCCTGAGTAGCTGACTTTGAGCGGCTTGACACCTTTGGGGTCTGAGGGTGAGCGAGGAAAGGTGATTGAGACGGCCATGGAGCCATGGCAATGCGCTACGAGCGCAGTCTGAATATCCTCGAAACCAAAGAACTTCTCATACACTGATCTGTGCACTTCTGGATTTTCTGGTCTCTCCTTTCCGAACGTGTTCATGATCGAGAGTCGGGAAGAGCTGCCTTGTTCATTGGCAGTGATTTGCAACGGCAAGATGCGACTGTATCCGAAATCTTCAATCGCGGAATACTCATGCAGCCACTGGAGCATGCCATTATGTGAAATGACAGATAAACCATACGCACTGATGTCAATGCCACCCACAGTATTGCCGAGTGGCTGCAGGTTTGGCACACTGTTGTGCACTACTTGGTACCAGGCCCGGATCACTGCAGCTGTCCCCAGATGATGATCAGCGTGCAAGTGGCTGATCCAGATCGCCCTCAGATTCTTGAGAACATCGATGAGCTCCTCGTGGGGAAAAACTCTCGCAAGCTGTCCGAGCGTGTTCTCGCCGCAGTCAAACAAGTAGTTGCCAATGCCGGGAACCCGAACCAAAGTCGCAGAAACATTGCGGTACTTTGATGGTAAGGCCGAGCCCGTACCGAGCGTAATGACTTCTGTATCTGGACGCGCCAGGAGTTTTCTCCACTTGTTCATGTCCTCGCGATTGTGTTCCACTACTACCTGAGCTTCCTGGGCCAACTTGAGTACCTCGATCGCCGTGTCTCGTCTTGCCGCCTCGACGTCAAAAGGCCTCGAGATCGACTCTTTCTTCATGATAAATCTTGGCATAAGTGCAAAAGTCAACCCTCGGTCAGCAGCAATAACACCCTCTGGCAGCTCAGATGACGCCGACTGGCCGGCTCTGTAGATACTCTTCTGAGGGACGCTAGTACTGTCAAACACGGGCGTGGAGTATCTGGCAGGATCTACTTGTCCAAGACGCGTAGCTTGAATGGCAACCGAGTCATTAGTCATACGATTAGGAGCAGTATCTATAGAGGATATGACATGTTCCACGTCACTCAATTTCTTCATGAACTCTGTTAGAGTTGGGTGGCCTGCCACGCCCGGGCCAAGCATCCAGACGATAGCTCCGATACCCTTCATGACTTCTGGCGAGTTGAGCTCCTCTCGTTGAACAACACTTTCAACATAATCGACTGAGGGAACATCAAGAATAGCGATTCCTTGACCAGGCCTATCCGCACCCATGACTTGCTCCGGTGTGACCCACTCTCCACTAGCATTCTGGACTGATATGCCTTTGGAAAGCTGGCCAAATTTTGGCCCTGGGGTGATACCCAGCTTTTTCGCACGCGCAACATCAAACTGGCCACGGGTAGGGTGCGATCGCACAATGTACGAGACGCACTCCGAAGCAGGTTTAGTCGGCGGGAGAGCCAGAATCTGGGCGCCAGGCCAAGGTGTCCGTGTCCATACGGTGATATCGGGGAGAGGTTCTGACCCTCCTGGCTTCGGCCCGTTGTAAGGTTCATAGCTGTGAGTTTCCGGGTTGCGAACAAACATAGCGGCTGGCATTTTCACCTCTGAGATGTGTTGCTCGACAAGGGTGTCAAAGCTCCAATTGGAATCAAACATGAACTTGATGGTCGCAGTCCGTATCTTATCGTATCTGACTTCGCGAGCTTCTGGAGTTTCGTTTTCTGGGGCCTGGAAGTCCTCGAAGGTGTTCAGACACGTATCAAAGTGTCGTCGCCGTTCCTCTATTTCGGCTTCTGTTTGTGCATCTGGTTGGGAGCCAGCTGGAGAGACCGACATGGCCCAAACATTGATGTTGGAGTCTTGCCATGTGGGAAGTATGACACCATTCTCATCCTTAGCCGGTGAATGGTTTGTGTATTCGGTGGCAGCAATGGGTATGCCTTTCCGAAAGATGAACCTCCGGCATGTACCCAGTGTGTGCTTCAAGTTGGGGGGACCGTATACATCAAAATGTGGCTTCGGCGGTATTTCAGCCTTCTTGCCTCGCTCCTGAGCCAGTCGGAAGGTTTCCATGGAGGTGGTGTAGGAGCTTGTGCTTGCGTCGGCCAGTGTGAGCATCATGCCAATGAGCCCGCCCATATTCTTCCATTCGGCCCTGCCAGTGAGGAAGAAATCCTGTGCCTTCAACAAGCGCGTTCCCTGTTGCACCATTGCACGCTGTGTACCCTCTGCCATGCTGCCAAAGACATAGTGCTTGCTTGCCGTGCGCAGCACGAGCGCAGTACCTGGGCTGTCGGCCGTCGGCGTAGTAATGACTTCAACGCTGCAGGACATGTCTTTTGAATTCTTCCTTAGGCTGCTACTATCCGCAAGTGGTCTGCTTTTTGCATCGACGGGTTCGAGTGGCTTAGCGGGCGGTAGGAGGAGAGGCTGGAATCGAAACTCCGCCCGGGGTCGACTGTATGACTTCAAGAAGCGGACATGGATCGTGGCGACCGTAACACGACCGGTGGCGCTTAGTCTGGAAGCCAATTTGAAGGTGTTGGAAGCTGGTACAAAAATGCGTGCGCAAAGTCATTGCAGAACCTCGCCCGCGTCACTTTTTTGGCCATGGGTCCGTGCGAGCAAGATCAAGCGGTCCTGTTCCGCGATCCGATCCCTGTCGTCACTACCCCCCGCCATGCCACAATATATTCGTGATCTGGGTATCGTCTTTCATTGTAATTTGGAACTAACTGATTTTCCATATCCTTCGCCCACACTCTAGTTATGCCTTCCTTCTCAATCCTCATGCCTTCTTCCTGAGCGCTCCTCCGTCTACCGTGATGTCCTGGCCAGTCACGAAGCCTGCCTCAATCAGATACAGCACGGCATCAGCGATATCCTTCGGTCTACCAGCTCTGTTCGTTGGGTGGTCTGAAATATCCTTTTCGCTGATTTGACTGGCCCAATCTGTCCCCTTCTCGTCGCCCTCCTTGCTCTCATGTGCCACCTTGATGCGACCGGGCGCAATGAGATTAACCCTGATACCTAGATGCCCCAGACTGATTGCCATTGAGTGCATCAGTCCAATCAGACCAGACTTGCTTGATGCATATCCCTCCTGGTTGGGGTCCGACTGGTGTGCGCGGAATGAGCCAATGTGTATGATACAGGGTCCTGCAGGGCTGGAGTTGTTTGCATTCTGCATGTGTGCCCCCTCTTCAACATCCGAGGCTCGTGCCTTCATGTAAGGAACACATGCTTGACTCATGGCAAATGGAGCAGTGAGATTCGTGTCGATGTACGCCTGCCACTCATCAATTGTTGAGGGGTCTTCCATTGTCTTGCCGTCCTTCCACTGGGGACTAGCAATTCCACCATTGTTGATGAGAACATCGATTCGATCGTTAAAGAAGCTGGCAGCCTCCTTGACTTTGGCTCGGATCTCATTCACGTTCCGAAGATCGCAGATGGCATATCCTAGTCTACCGTCCGCGTAGTACTGCTGGAGGTGAACTTTGCACGTATGGTCGAGTTCTTCTTCGTCAATGTCGAAGACGTAGGCGTGGTGACCAGCCTCAAGCATCATCCTGGTCAATGCTCGGCCAATGCCTCGAGCCCCACCAGAAATGATAATGTTCTTGTACAAGGGTGCTACCGGTGCTTGGGGAGACGCCATTTTGAAGTATGGAGATGGTGTTGTGTTTAGGTAGAGACCTTGTCTGCATCAACAACCGCAGTTTTAATGTTTCTACTGTTTCTACCAGTACGTTGATCTGACGTCACTTCTCAACATATTGTTTATCATCACTGTACCTCGATGCGGAGGCAAGAACGTCCATTAGCGTTCCGCTACTTTTCCTGCATTCCAATATCACCTATTTTCACAAACCCATCGGACTACCCAGGATACGGAAATCTTGTCGTTTTCTTGTCGCATACATGTTACCACTAGACAAAATTGAAATGAGATGACTCTCCTCACCATATCCCCTTTTTCTTAGTCATGTATTTTTTTAACATAAATTGTAGACTCTACTACCTACTTCCGACAATCAACGTGGTACAGAGCCAAACAACTGACAATCTCGATGTCTGTTATTCTTTTTGGTCATCAAGATATTCATCTGCTACACAGATCAGAAAACAATGATGTACACGAATCTGAAAGGTTGCGACTACGATACAATATATTTGCTAGAAGGCAGTCAAAATGTAGTCGCAGTGTTTCCTACTGTGAGCGGCATAATCGGCCCTTCCTACTGCTGTCCAATAGTGTGAGGCAAACACACACTAACCAAGTGGTGGGGATCACTGGGACTTATCGGAGATAACAAGTATATATTTTGTTCGAGAAAAAAATCCAATATCAAAGCTAATTGAAGACAATACATTTTTCAACGCTGCTGAACCATGACGGCAACTATGCAAAGGCCAAAGCTGCAACTCAAGCTCATGTTCTCAATGCACCAAGATAAACATCACGACGCATTTTTTTTTTCAGAAGCTGGTTCAATCGAACAGTCCAAATCGCATCCATAGATCTTTTATCAAAACAAAAGATTCCCCACATGACGCCTGAGAAACACCAAGTTCCATGAAAGTACAGGTATATGACCACATTGCATGCATCGTTCAAATAAGAAAAAGCGCCGTCAGCCCATCGCACCTAGCCCCATTTATTGCGAACGCTGGTAGACACCCACAACCATGGCGTGGTCACGCTCGAAAGGCTCGAGGGTAAGCTGCTCCTTGGGCTTGATGCCCATCTCTCGTAGCTTGGCGACTTCCTGTGCGAACACGGCTTCTGGAGCGGCCGTGGAGTCGATACAGTTGGCTTTGATGGAGATGACGATACCGCCACCAACCTTCAAGAACATGCCAGCGTTGAGTCCGACAATACGCGCTTGATCAGGCTGAGCAACATCAGCAAAGATGCAGTCGACCATGCCCAAAAGCATCCTGTATTTCGATGGGTGCCTAGCGTCCTCGACAATGGGAATGACGTTGGTGCGGTGGGTGGCCATGTTGATCAGATCACGGCCAGAGCGGTGGGAAAATTCGACGGCGAAGACAGTTCCTTCAGGACCGACGATATCGGCAACGTGGGAGACTGATGTGCCGGAAGCAGCACCAAGGTAGAGGACCTTGGAGCCAGGGCCCATGTAGATGTTGTCGACACCACCCAAGATACCAGCAGCCAACTTGGAACGGAAGGGGTTCCAGACACGGTATTCGGTGCTGCTGGCCTCGGTCTCGCCATCATTTGCGGCGCTGGCGCCAACGCTAATGCGCTTCTCTCCGTAGACGGACTCTCCGGGGGTCAGGTTCTTGGTGACGAGGAGATCTTCCTTGCCACGAGCGACGAAGACACCAGCATGGCGATGGCTAAATCTAAGGTTAGCTAGAGGTATACTCTGGACGAGGACTCTACTCACGGCTCGACAATAACCTTGGCTCCGCCGCGCGCGCCTCCGCGACCACCGCCGCGAGGACCACCGCGGCCTCGTGGAGCACCACGGCCACCACCACGGCCTCCGCCACGGCCACCACGATCACCACCACCGCGGCCTCCGCCACGTCCGCCTCTGGGAGTGAAGCCACCGCGACCGCCACGGTCACCACCGCCACGACCACCGCCGCGACCACCTCTGAAGATATGTTAGTAAAGTTTTTTTTTCTCAGAAGCATTTTAGACTTGAATCGATTGAGCGACAGGCCGAAGTGAAAAGTTTCAAGTTGGCGCAGTACTGCTCAAAAGACCATATCCCAAGTCTTTTATAGCTCGCGATGAAGTTCGAGTAGTGGGAGGCATACCTGGGAGTGAAGGCCATTGCTACTAGGTTCGGAGTTTTCGTTGAAGCTTATGGAGATGAAAAGGCTGTCGCGCATCGTTAATTTTGAGATCCGAAGTGGCAATGTACATGGTACTAACTCTTGATATGTAATTCCACTCGGTGCGCAGCGATATTGCGCGTTGAAGTGGGTGTGGATACTGGGTGTCGCGGTAGAGCGATGGATACTGCAGGAGCTTGAAGTTCGAGCTCAAAAAAAATCCGAGTATTAGTCTTAGCGCAGAACCGCGCGCCAAGCACGTGACATGGCCCGTGCAGTGCTGCCGAGCCGCTCTGCCCACATCGAAAATTGACATGAATTTCCCAGACACCACGTCGTCAACCTCCACTAACACCCACAGCACAAATCGACAAAATGGTACGTCTACCACCGCCACGATGCATCATTGACCTTTGCGACTCGAACATGAAATTAATTTTTGCAGGTTCGCTACGGAGCAACCTCCATTGACGGCGCAAAGTCTGCCCGCGCCCGCGGCAGCTACCTCCGCGTTTCCTTCAAGAACACCCGCGAGACCGCTCAGGCCGTCAACGGCTGGAAGCTCGAGCGCGCCCTTACCTACCTCGGAAATGTCCTGGAGCACAAGGAGGCCGTTCCCATGAGGCGGTACGCTGGCAGCACTGGACGCACTGCTCAGGGTGAGTGGCCCTGAAATTGATTGGCGCATTGGCGCGATGGGAGGACACATGCAAGAGATGGGACTTGAAGATTGGATGGAGTTTGATTTGGCGATGGCAGGAACGCACGCTGACTTGAGTAGGCAAGGCTTTCGGTGTTTCCAAGGCCCGCTGGCCCGTCAAGTCCGCTGAGATCCTCATCGGTCTCCTCAAGAACGCTGAGGCCAACGCCGACACCAAGGGCCTCGACACCAGCAACCTGATCATCAAGCACATCCAGGTCAACCAGGCTCCCAAGCAGCGAAGGCGCACTTACCGTGCTCACGGTCGTGTACGTATACCGAGACAAATCGCGCAAACTTTCCTAACATGAACAGATCAACCCATACATGTCCAACCCCTCCCACATCGAGCTTATCCTTACCGAAGGTGCCGAGGTCGTCCAGAAGGGTCCCCAGACTCTCGAGCGCCGCTTGAACTCCAGGCAGCGTGGCCGTGCTGTCCGCAAGGCCATCACCGCCTCTGAGGAATAGAGTAAATAAGAGTGGTGATGTTGCGGCGAAGAAAACGGTCAAGGCATGGGCACGGTTTGGAGTCAAATGAGCGATGAATCTTTAGGGTCTTTCACACTCATCATGTATGCATGATATGGCACTTCGATTTCTACGGTGTCTGGTCCATGAAATAAATAGGGCCAAGGCCTGGTTCACACAAACATC
Source organism: Bipolaris victoriae FI3 (assembly GCF_000527765.1). Classification (NCBI taxonomy): domain Eukaryota; kingdom Fungi; phylum Ascomycota; class Dothideomycetes; order Pleosporales; family Pleosporaceae; genus Bipolaris; species Bipolaris victoriae. The sequence goes on from NW_014575304.1 coordinate 91,613, forward strand.
GATACCGTATGCGCCTATGCCAATTCCGTCGCCACCTTTGTGCTTCTCCGTTGTGACACCCTCCAATCCGAGATTCTGCGACCGCCATGTCCACACATCACACCACATGGAGGCTGGCGTATAATGCTATGATACTTGTAATGAATGCACGAAACACCATAGTCAGCATAGCCTTTTAAGTAAATTGGAAGCTACCTTTCTATGGGAGCTTCGGTCTATACCTCTTTGTGTTAACTTCCAGACAGCTGGATGGACATACACTATCCTCCTTTAGGACTAGCGTGCCACATGGCTTTTGGCAAGTTGAGGATAAACATCGGTGTATTCCAACCGCTCAATGGCTGTTTTACGGCCCCATTTGGTCCGAATTGCTCCATCGAGGGACGTAGCCGCTGATCTTACGTCGCTTGCCGTTCGTCATATCTTGCGTCGCCTTGCTCCAACCGGGCTGACCAACTTTCCCGTGATCAATGACGCAAGCCCAGCACGAGCCTTGCATGGGCATGTACCTTACCGCAACATGTATGTAAAGATAAGAGCTAAGGTATACTCTGGGATCCGTTGTCAATCGTCTTTCCCCAGATATCTCTCTTCTTTGAAACATTAGCAAAGCTTTTGTGGATATCCAATTTGCGATTCCACAAGTACCAACATGCCTCGCCTACACCCATCCAGACAACACAAACAACAAATGAGACTCACCACCACCGTCCTTTCGATACTCGCCACAACGACGCTTGCACAACAGTCAAAACGTGGCTTTGCATTCATTGGCGACACGCACAAGTCTGATAATCGACTTCTCACCTCCGAAACCTCGCAACTATCATGGTACTACAACTGGTCACCCTACCCAAACAGCGATCTTATCCCAGCCGACCGACTTGAGTTCGTGCCTATGATTCATGGTATCGACGCCACCAAAGACCAACAAACTGAGCGTGTAATACGAGGCTTGCCAGAGAGTAGCAAACATCTGCTATCCTTCAATGAACCGGACGGCTCAGAAGGCAGTGGCGGAAGCAGCATAAGCCCCGAAGATGCTGCGAAAGCTTATATCGATTACGTTGTTCCCTTTCGCAACGGCGACAGCGGAGGCCGAAAATGGTTGATCAGCCACCCTAGCACAACTGGTAGTCCAAACGGTCTTGACTGGTTACGTCGATTTAACGAGTCTTGCTATGATATTGACTCTGAAAACGGTTGCCCAGCCGACTTTGTAGCTGTGCATTGGTACGGTGCTTTTGATGGCCTTGCGGGCTGGCTAGGCACCCTAGATGAGTTCTACAACACCAACACATCGCGAAGCGTCCCGTTGAAGCTCTGGATCACGGAGATGGCGCTGCCCCAGCAAGACGCAGATAACACCGTGGATATGATGAACCAGACGCTACCCTACCTTGATGGTGAGGAGAATGTCGAGAGATATGCATGGTTCGGCGCGTTCAGGCCCGATGACGCGAATGAATGGACCGGCGACGGGGTAGCATTGTTCAATGATGATGGCGGTCTTACGGAGCTGGGAGCGCTTTATATGGGAGACGGATTCAAGGAGGGGCAGAAGGGAGAAGGTGCAGAGGAGGATGCTGGAAGTGGACTCCGTGTCAGCGTTGGAATGATGGCCGCTCTCGCTGTATGCGCTACGGTTTTCGGCATGTTGTAGATGCGTTCCAGCCGAATTATCGCGTTCGTCTTACTCTAGATACCCTAGCCTGTTTTTAGATACCACTGATGCGCTTATAGGAGCGCTGCATAGCATGAATTATAGATGATTTCCTCAACTTTGAAGTGTGTATGTCTTGTTCCAGTCGAGGTGGCTTATCCGAAGCGGTTAGATATTTACCTTGTTGATGGAGATATCTCGGAATAGCTGCAAGATGATTTGACGATGCGAATAATTATTTATTTTTGATGCACTAGTTATTGTCCCTACATGTGCTTTGGCGTACTAATTACATACATCTTCAGGCGGTGATTCCGACGATAAGCGAGTCCTGTGATATAGTTGATACGAATTTTTGGTATGAGATGATCAAATAATCAAACGCTAGTTTTACCGCCAGAAGTATCAAGATGTACCTCTTCTTCACTCGATTCATGAGTCAATCGATCACCCCAGGCTTGCGTTTGGTGCAAATCTGACCGCTTGTTTACATGACAGTTATCACTTTCACTTCCCTTCCCACTTGGGCTGAGGCAAACAGATCAAACGCAACTTTGACTACTATTCACAATAAAGCTAGCTATTTTCTTTTCAATTTCATTACTTCACAGTCACTGTGGATTTGGCTTACATATCATCCCAATATTTCACGCACTCACTTGGATTTTGCACTTAGATAAAAACCATCACCCCACTGTGAGAACTCATCTACCACAGCCATTGCCCCAAGTCTCAACCGAACCCCCTCAGGTCAACCGTCAACAGTTCGAAGTCACATCCTTGAATACTAGATAATAAGTCACAAGCTTGTTGCCGTACGGTGGCGTCAAAACATAAAGCCGCCTTTAGATCTCTATCAGAAGACTCTGAGATTGGTGCTGACAACATTGAGCAAACTAACATAAAAGCAGTCGCCATGTCGTCTCCAAGCAACGCCAAAGGTGAACGCGTTATTGCAACCAAAGCACCACGTCAACAGCCCTCTTCTGTCACCTCCGAGCCGACCATCTCTCAATTGCTCCATACGCGTCCATGGCTCTCACGCCCTCAGTCTGTGTCAGAACAAGACCTCTTCATCATCCATTGTCGTGATAACCTTGTCCCCGGTGCCACAGGCCCGAAAGACTGGGATGAAGTGACTGCCGAGTACAACCAGAAGTTCCGCGAGCAAATGAAGCCATTGTCATGGAAGACACTAAGCAAACGCTGCGGCATCGCCCGCAAGATCTTCATGGGCGAAAACGAAGACTATGTCCACGTACTCACGTACCCAGTCCCCGACATTGATGCAGAAGGAGAATCTGACGAGGATGTGGATATGGACACACAAATGGTAGGTGAAGAAGCGTTGCTTTCTGATCCTACTCAGCCTACCCCCCAACCTCCCAGCCCTCCCCCTCCGACCCCAGTTCCCTTCCCTCTACCCTCCTCACGCTCGATGCCCGGATTCTACGACCCGGAATCCATCTCAAAAACCTACATCACACCCACCACCCGCGCAAAATTCCACATCCGAAACCGCACAACTTCGTTCGTGCGCTTCCATTTCCTGAACTCCAACGAGGAGCGCCTGGTCAAAGACAACCCGCAATGCGTCGATATCAAGATCATGATTGCCAACTCACCTTTCTACGCCCGAAGCCTACACCGCAGCGCAAACTACACGATCATCGACGTTCCCGAGAAGTTCACCGCACGCACGGTCAACGCATTCATCCAACTCCTCGCTCCCGTACGCGCAACGCAGCTGCCCGAGCACTACCTGTGGAAAGCACAAGCGGCCACATCGGATGTGTACGACCGGTTTGGCGTTGTGAAGGCTGAGAAGATCGAGTGGACGGTTGTGAGACTGCTTGATCTGCTGTTTTTCGCAGAGATACTCGAGGTGGGGTGGGTTGTCGATATGGTTATTGATCGACTTCACTTTCTGTTCGTTGAGCAAAAGCGACTCAGTCAGATCGATGGTGCGGTGAGCGATACTCGTGTCTCTAGTCGATCGCGCGCGTCTACAGTAGCTATGTACCCGACCAAGCTCAGCGCAGAGGACTTCGGAGAAGGCATCGTCACGCATCTAGCGGAGGTATCGAAGGACGTGCAGACGCTGAGGTTCATTGCGAATCTGATGCGTGGACTTGGTAGCAACACGGATGCGACGTGGATTACCAGGGTATCCAACAAAGTAAAGCAAGTCTTTACTTATGCGTCAGAGGATCATCTCATTAACTGCTCGCGCGAAGAGCACTGCAAGAGGTACCATCATCACCCTCATACTGCACGCGGCTGCTACACATCTCACATCGTCCATCCACCATCTACGTTCATCAGAGCGCTCTACAACTTCGCCACACCGGAAGAGCTTATCAGACACTCGAATGGACTGTTGCCGAGCGGTGCAGGCGGTATGTCGCACACTGAGTTAAGTAAGCTGAGGGAAGAGAACTCGGTGCCTGAGATATTGAATGCGGAAAAGAAAGTGCTGGAGATGGAGAGTCGTCTGGAGAAGGCGAAAGCTGCTTTGCGATGGGCACGGGATGCGTTGGGGGATGAGAAGCAGCATGCTATGCGAGAGGCAGGCGAAACTGCCGAGGAGATGTATAGGCCCAGTCAGCTTTAGTGTAGAGGACTATTGTTTACAGTCAGCTGTCGTACATCCGGGAAGTTGGATAGGCGTTTTGTTCTGGTATCAGTGAGCATGGAAAAGGAAGCTGTAGGAACTTGGCGTTGCTGTTGGTGTATTTGTGGATCTAATGCTTGAGACGTAAATGTATGTGTTCCTGTTTCAGTTCCTGAAGTACTCAGAAAAGGCATTATGGAATACGGTATTATGAATGTTTGGATGTTAAAACAGTCTTGGAATCTTCTAGTGATTTGCTTTCAATTCAGACTTTAATCCGTGCCTTCATTATCATACTATCTTGTGATGGTAATGTGCAAACTATATTTAACACCCTTCCAAATTGATCGGTCACCGATGTATCGACTTTCGTCCGAGACTTCATAAGATCGTCTGAGACTTCACAAGAAATAGCCAGACTGGCAGCATCCTCGTATTTAGATCTTCTCAAGCTCAAGAACATTTCCTTGTCCATTAACAGCAACCTTCTTCTTCATAAGCGATGCGTTTCTTGGATTCGGTGCATTAAAGATGTCATCGATTTCTTCAAGAGTACGGTTCTTGGTCTCTGGAATGAAGAGCCAGACAACGAATGCCTGAACGGGGCACCAGCAGGCAAAGACAATATACAGCTTCCAGCCGATATTTCTCAGAGCGACAGGATACGCGAATTGGTTGATCAACATAGCCGCTTGGAGCGCAACCTGCGAGAATGCCATGCCTTTGGCTCGTATCTCAAAAGAGAGCACCTCGACTGGGTAGAGGGCTTGGAGCGGCGTAATACCAAAGGCGAAGACGGCGTTGAAGAGAAATACTAGTGCGACAAAGGCGTTGCCAGCAGGGATACTGTGGTGACTGTTCTGATACGAGACTGCCCCAATAGCAGCAACCCAGACAAAGCTGATGATACTGAATGTGCCTATCAACATGGGTCGGCGGCCGAGCTTGTCAACGAACGTAGCACCAATGACAGCCTATTGTATTTTGTTAGACTGAATACCATGTTTGATATTAGAAAACTTACAAAGGTAAGTTGCATGCAGCTCTTGCCCAGGTTGATGTTCATTTGCTTGATCTCTGATGTAACACCAGCCGATTCAAGCACTCCCGCAATAAAATAATCCACGGCTCCATTTCCGGCCCATTGAGCAGCGATGGACACTACGCAGTTGCAAGCAAGACGGTAGCGGGCTGGGCGGCTCATGAAGAGAGACCTATAATCCCACCAGCGCTTATCACCTCCATCCATGTTTAGATAGATGTTATACTCATGGACTTGCATGGAGACCCATATACTATCCTCATTGCCACAGCCATGATACTTTGAAAGAATTTTCTTGGCCTCTGTCTGTTTGCCACGAGTGTAAAGCCAGCGAGGCGATTCCTTTGACAAAGTCAGTATGCGTGCATCTCAGCGCCTTAGTCAGTGCAGCTTACGGGTAAGAACCAGGGTAGTACAACGAGAAGGCCTGGAAAGAGCATCTGCATCCACACAGGAATTTTCCAGGACTGATTGCCTGCAAGATTCGCAGATCCACGCGTAACGCCGGCTGCAAGAATCGATCCAACAAACCAGAACGTATTGTAAAGACCAGTTATGACACCGCGATGAGACGGATGCGCAGTCTCGATGACGTACACGGGTCCGGCAGTCGACATTATCGGGACGGCAAATCCAAGCAGAAAACGACCGCCCATGACTTATCGGAAAGTTAGTGAGATTTGCACTCGCCATTGTCGATCGGAACGACTTACATTGCCCTACAGGGCTCGAAGCGGGGGAAGTCGCTTGGATAATTACACCGATGCAACCAAGAGTGCCTCCGATAACCATACCGACCCTGCGGCCCCAGGTATCACAAGCCGGGCCGATGAAAGGAAGCACGACAACACCCCCTATCTGATACATTGATGTCACGATACCAGCCCAAGCACCGGTACTTTGGACATTATAGTATTCCTTGAATTGCTTATTGGTGAGAAGAGCACCGAACATGGAGCCATCGAATCCGTTGCAGGTGGAGCAAAGGAAGCCAACAAACCCGCAAATGTAAAGCAGGATGGCCGAGCTGGTGAAGAGCTTTACGGGCTCTTTCAATCTGGCTTCTGCAATTGCCTCCGAACCTGCGACAATGGCGATTTCTGACACAACATTCTTGTTGGACTATCATCGTGTCAGAAGGTGAGGGCGAAACAAAGTTTGGAGGTTAGTACTTACGGCATGCTCCGCGGTCGTACTGACATGTGGTTCCTTGGATTTCGCCATTGTTTTGGCAGAGACGCTTGCAATGAAGGAGGTGTGGAGAAGCTTTTGTGGGGAAACGATCAGACTATAAACCATCTGGGGAGAGGCATACAAGCCGTTCCATCTTGACAGTGGATCGGCCTATGGCCCGAAATGGCCGGCTTATGCAGTATTCCAGCCGCGTTGAACCAAGACCAGAGTTCCAGAAACAAGACGCCAAACAAAGGAAATAAGAAACCTCTAATCAGTCGTCCTATCAAAAAGCGGTTTCCCCGTGGCTAGGACAACCCTTGATAATTAAGTTGACATGGATGTGCGCCATCGCCTCAGGGATCACGGAGATCCGGGAGGAGCCCCTTCCTTGGGCATCTAACGGAACAAGCAAGCGCAATAGTTGGCAGCTTCGAAGCAGATGGAGGTACCGTAGAACGTATTGGATCTTGCGAGGCGTCAAATAAGGTTGCGATCTCTGACGGTAAGGGACTCCACTGTCATGTCATTCGTTGATAATCGCGCATTATTGATGTTCTACGTGAATCAACCTCGCCGTTTACTTTAAAAACGGCGTTTGTATCGCAACAGGTGGAACGGTATGCCTCCGTATCAGCAGAGAAACATCGATAGGTATTGATCTAGAAGGCGGACTGCTCACTTTGACTGCAGTGTTTGGCGATTGAGACACGAAACCATTATTGGATGCAAACTGCATAGTTCGAATAAGCTCCAGTTTGGATGTTCTTGAAGCGCGTGAATATGGTCTTTGTTCATGTTGTCCGCATTTCTTATGGATGGCAGCGCAGCGTTGGCGGAAGTACTAGCGTCTGGCTTTGCATCTGAGCCATGGCGTGGGCATGAGAGCACTAACGAACCAAGCCGATATTCATTACGATAATGCATACTGGTCAAAAGAGGAGTAGTAAGACGGGATCCTGGTGCAACGGAGGAATTTCCTTCGCTCCAGTCACGTCTAGCGGTTGTCGAGTTGAGGTAAAATACGTGCCGAGCGGGGTAGATGTGTCGGACAAGCGTCAGATTGGTACGTATTCTGCATCACGGCAGGCGTACTGTTCGTCACAAACGGCCATCTTCCCCTTGCTATACCCAATGCGGATAAGCTATCGAGAGACGGTGTTGGTGTCCAGTCCATACCTTAAATCCACGGCCGCGACGATCTCGTGTTACCTTGCAAGTAAGACGGAAGGAAAACAGTCAGATGATATGCGGCGGGCTTGCAACGTTATGGACAGGGTGCTTCCGATGTCTCGGACAATGGCACTCCGGGCCGGTTTGGATTTGAAGACCAGCTAAACTCCCATTGGACTTCTCTATGGCAAGGGTAGTATGCCTCCAGAGTTCCACGGCATTTATCGGCGCTCTTCCGGGAGGCATACCCGTTGAGCATTTCCACAGTAGATATTGTGTCCGTCTTTGAATACTCGCAAATATTATTTCACGAGGTGTTAGGCCAAGATTATCTCTTCTATAACGTACTAGTCGAACTGGCCATCTGTTTTGGGAGCTTGAAATGCACCATCTCAACACTGAGGTGCAGAAGTTTGACATCAGTACCACTCCAATCAATTCTAAGATATATTATTGGAAGTGACAAAATTTCCGTAACAAAACCACACGATCTTCAACACAACATCTTGCCGAGAAACTTAGGATATAATCAAGCATACTGCAGGTTGACGCATCCTGAACCTACAGGGGCCCTGGTCGAAGTAATATATGCCAATATATTTTTACGTTCTCTATCCCAAAAGCGTCCATCTACTATAGTAGCATTTCCTAGCTATTCTGAACCTCTCTTAAGCATTGTGAAAGATAGGGACGTGGTACCAGTAGCCAGCGAGATACTGTATGAATGCGTGCATACAACCATCTTTTACTGCAAGGCTCATTGCTAAGACACACTTTAGGGCGAGTACACTCTCATGTGTTTGCTGTAAGAAATCATACTAATACCATCATCGAAATCATCAACATTCAAGCATAAGAAAGCATGGAGTCTCGAACATGCTCAGCAAGCGCTATCCCACACTTCCTCCTCGCAAGCAGCTCCTCACTCAATCCCGCCGCACATACCGCCTCAACCCAAAACCTACGCGCCAGATCACCATACTCCGTACAATCAAACAGCAAGTTAAGCTCATCAACATCCAACTCAACTTCTTCACCCCCATCAGCCAACATCTGCCAGCGATCCAACACCAACCCTTTCACATGCTCATCTTCTAACTGCGCAGCGAGACAGTATAGCTGTATGAGGGAAACCTCCTTCCCTATCTCTTGATTCGGCGATGCAGGAAGTTCATCTGAAGATGCGCACGCGACATAGCACTGGATGGCTGCTACTGCCGAGATGTTCAGCTCAACTTCCAGTTGAAGTTCGCTGCTTCGAAGTCGACCGAGAACACCGGAACTTCGCTGGAAAAGTTGGCTGTCGATGCTAATAGCGTCGATAGGTTCTCCATGCGTATTTAGGATCTGGATGGTGACAACACCGGTGTTGATTGCCGTTCCACGCTCGATGTAGTAACGCATGTCGGATTGGTTGCGAATGTCATCTGGAGGTAAATAGCCTGCTATATGCCCACAGGCAGCCTGTTTGTCCAGAAGCTCATGTGTGTTCCCATATCTACGTTCAGTAGCGCTAGTTTCAGGACAAGGAGTTTGTTGGAACTTGTCTTTTTCCGCATACACGATTGTGGTGGGATAGTTTGGGTGTTTTGCTAGCCATGAAGTGCGATGCTGTCTCACTCGCTTCTCCATCGCTGCTGCAGTGACGGAGACATTGTATTTCTCGTTGTATGCTGTTGCTACAGCTCCCCATGTCAGAGGGCCATTTGTGGTGGAGGCTGTGCCGTATGCATCCGGTTTGTTGTTATCGCGCGTTATGATTATGAAATGGACCTGTTCGTCTAGAATTTGTTGCTTTGCACGTTTCTGCGCAGGGGTCATAGCTTGATGTGTTTGGCGGTGGTATTTCGCGGGTGGGTAACTAATGATAAATCCTTGCCTACCATGGCGGTATCTGGAGTTGCTGGAGGTGTCATCATCTGTAATGTTAGCAGCTGTATTGCCGCCATCAGATCGGTTGGCTTTTCGAACCAAACGGATATTCTTCAGTTCTTTTGCCCACTGCCCTAATTTACTATTAGTCGTAGTCTTAGCACTGCGCTCACGTTTTGCCGGAGCCATGAGTGGCCGATATGCAGCGCCGAAATGGAGATATATCTAGTCCAGTTTGCGCAAGGAGATGCCCATTGTCTCAGCTCCATGAATGACCGCAGAGATCCTTCGCGAATATGCTATACACCATACTTCCATCCTGTGGATGTTTGCATTGAGCATCAACTCCTCCAAATGCTTCCAACCGTTTCTCACCATCAACGGACGGAAAGGGGGCCCATTGTCTATCAGCTCACCCTGACGGCGCTAGAGCATAGGAAAATTGCGTATACTTCATTATCCAGTACGTGATAATCTTCTTCCAAGATGTTAATCGTGGACGGGCCAAGGATAATGCATGCTTCTTGAGTTGGAGCCGGAACATTTTGAAGAAAATTTCGCCAGGAGCATCTGGATAAAGCCCTACGTCAACAGTCGTCGCGTTGCACGTGATGCTTAGTCAGAGTTTGATCTCAATTGATTTTGTTCGCCTTTGACAAGAGGGTGCATCGGAGACGATCGGATCGTGTTTCTTTTTGCAGGAGAGACCACTGGAGTTCATTCCAAAACATAACTAAAGAGATAAGCAAATATACGATGCTAATTTGAAAAAACTTTCATGTAGGATCAATTGAATTTGAAAAATACATCAGCCTTGCAATAAAATCCTGGGAGTATACCTTGAGGATAGCTAATGCATCGCTGTATAGTTGTTTAATACTCGTGATATGCAAAACTGACAAAGTCAGCACTTATCATCTCGACTCAGACCCCTGTATGTATTGTTGCAAGTAAATAGGTGGAAAGGCGCAGTATAGCCCAAGCGTCCTTCTGCTGAGGTTAGATACACAGACGAAGGATTGTGGGCTTGTTGTTCTTGGCATCGCGTTCAGGGGTGGCCCCTGTGGCGCACCACGTAACTACTACGTATATTGCGGCCTATTTGTTACGAACTGCGGCCAACAAACCCGTGCGTGGCGCTCTTCTCCTTCATGTGGACACACCTCAGACCCGCGGAGTAATAAGGGGGGTTTGTGGTGGCAGTGTTGGCCAAGCTGGCCGCATGCTATAACCAGGACGCGTGCTATCATGTGTGATGCATGAGAATTCAAGAATTGTCAGCCTCGTTTGGTGCCATGCGGCGGCTACCAGATCAACCGTCAAAACATGAGGTTCGTAGGTATGCCGGGCTGACCGCGCGCGAATGGGATGACGTATTTGTTGTGAGACCGTAATCTTATCCTCCTCACCCTCTGCGAAATCTGACCATGGATAGGCCATAATAACCAAAGAAGCGAGGAGGCTCAGAGAACAAGACCCTGACATACTATGGAGGGCTCTCGATCAAGAGACAAAGAACGCGATCGTGAACAATGTCAACCAGAAGTTAGCCGAAAAGAATATTCGACCAGTGAGCTTGGAAGTCGTAGGGAAACGTCTCGGTCTGTCGTTAACTCGCATGAAGCATGAAGGCATGTGTAATCGTCTACTTCTTCAGTAGCTTAATCTGACTGTTTGTTGTACAGCTCGCAAGAAGGCTTTGGCTGCGAAACAGAAGGCACCTACTAATACTGCTGCCGTTGCTACTGGCACGCCTGCCCAACGAGCCCGGCCTTATGACCCTGTGCGAGACCTATAGTTTTGCACATGCATGCTCTTGACACGATTCATCTACATCCTCATACCTAGCTACACCTTCGCCAGGCATATTTGTTGCGCTATATCTACCTCCGCTAGATGGCATAACGATTGCGTTATGCGTATCTAGTAACGGCTTCGTTACACCATGGTTACGGAGGAGCTTATGACCAAGGCGAAAGTGACACAGCGCATCGATCGGTCCCTCAGAGAACATGTTCAACTATGCCTCTGGATTTGAGGGAATCTTTTCAAGTGGGCTGGTCTCCCCAGATCGATGCGGCGATAGCGAAGAACGTCCGGATCGACATTGACAGTTTTATCGTCCAGGAAAATTCGACCGAGGACCAGTCGGCAAGTTGACTAAGTCACTACTGCCGACACGGAGTGGATGTTGTTCAGAAGGCAGAATGAGATGATAGCAGCAAACAAAGAGAAATTTGGGAGCATATTTGAATGACGGGGTGAACGTTTTGTGCAGTTGAAGCGTGGGTTGATGTTGTACTCTGTCTTTCTCTACCTCCCGTAGTGTGATGTCGGGCGGCGCTCAGCGGCAATATACTCGGTGATAGAAGTAGTAAATTCATCCGTTGCTCATCTCACGTGGTGATCGTTTGGCTGTACTGATTGACTCAAGATAAAATACTGCAATTGCAGTGTGTGTGTTGAACAAGAGATGAAAAAGGGGTGGGTGGGCTGCCCTTCCCTTCAAGATCAAGGCTGTTATCGATAAGGACCACGTTGCAGGCATCAACCGCGTCCCGTACTGACCCTCCGATCCACCACCAACATGTGAAGCCCACGCGCCTACAGTACGCGTTGCGCAAACCATGTACCACCTTCTCAAGTCCATATACCTGCATGCGACGAGCAAAGAAGGTAACATGCACCCCCAGGATCACTTGATCTGAGGCCCCAATCGGCTATGCGCCCGCACTTTCTAACATTCGCGCTCAGAATACTCGGTCCTGCTCCTCGGCCTTGACAATGCTGGCAAAACAACTCTCCTCGAGCAAATAAAAGGCACATATACTTCGTCCAACGCCAACCTCCGCACCGTGCCCACTGTGGGCCAAAACGTCGCTACCATCGCCCTTCCACCGCCAAACCCGCCCATCTACCTCAAGATATGGGACGTTGGTGGTCAGCATAGCCTCCGCGGCCTATGGCAATCTTATTATAGCAGCTGCCATGCCATTGTTTTTGTTATCGACAGCAGCGATGTAGGAAACGCGACGCTAGCGGATCTGAGCGCGAGCAATGCGGCGAGCAATGAGGATATAGGCAGACTGGATGAGTGCAAGCTTGTCTTGGAGAGTGTATTGGCGAATGAAGAAGCGAGTGGTGTGCCTATACTTATTCTGGCGAATAAGCAAGATAGAGAAGATTGTGTGGAGGTGGTTAGGATCAAGGAGGGGTTCGTGCGGAGGGTGTTTGAGGGCGAGAAGGGAGGCAATATGAGGGATAGCCGAGTGTTGCCCTGTAGTGCGCTTACGGGTACGGGTGTGCAAGAGGCAGTTGAGTGGTTGTGCAGCAGGATGGCTTTTAACAAAGAGGCGAGGCCGCCGGTTATGCGGTAGTCTTGATGCTCTTCGGAGATGGACAACATTGATATACCCCAAGGCGGTCGACTAAGGTTTTCTAACTCATAGAGTTGATAGGAAAAAGGCAGATAAATTTTTATGTAAAAAATTGCATGAAACCTATGACCTCCAGGCCATCTAACCAAGACCAAGCAATCCAAGTACTTTACGACAGCAAGGCTTTTTATACACATGACACAATATCCAACAATTCAACTATCAACTTTCATCCAAAACAAATGCTAACACTATTCAGACAAACACCCAACCCACACTTCAATCATTCCCTTTACACCCATCCGTCCAACACCTCGCCCTCACTCAAACCGGCGTCTGAAACGTCACCTTCCACTCATACCCCTTATGCTTCCCCGGATCATCATAATACTCAAACTTCCACTCTGTAGTCCCCAACCCATTAACACTCATTCATATTCGGCAGCATAGTCTTCTGTTCCCAATCCCACGTCGCCCAGCCAGCCCCCTCAATCGTATACTGTCCAGATAACACTTTGTACCAGCCCTCGCAGCGCCCGTAGACGTTTTTGGGTCCAGGCCACGGCCAATTGCTGCACCCGGGATGCATTTTGTATTTTATGTCCCCGGCGTCGCGGATTCAACGGCCACCGCCCTGCCAGTTCATCGGGTTATCTTTCGCATTATATGAATTAATTATATTTCGCATGGAATCGATGCATTGGTCTCTATTGATTACAAAATTCTCATTTGGAAGATTAACGACTAAGTCGTGTTGGGCAGCCTGGTGGTGAAGGGGCCCGTCGGTCGAGTTTATGTCTGACGGCAGCATGCGAATCAGGCGACTTACAGAGGATTGAATCGTAAATCTTACGCTTTAGATGCGTCTCGCAGGTCTCAATAGCGGCCTTGACACACTTGACCTGGCGTTCCCCAGAGTTAATCCGGTCAAGGTCTCCGGGCACTGTGAAAGCCACCTCGTCGGAAGTGATCTGATGGCCAAGCAGTCGTCCGGCACTGATTCCTGCCGTATAGCTGTCACCGATAGCTACCCACCGTTTGATTTATTCCATATTGTTGGGATCACCATCTTGCTTCAGGGGGGTGAGGAAGTCGAGGAGGACGACCAGTTGGCGGGCGAAAAGGACTCTGCACGTTGTGAGGTATAGCCATTAGCCACACTAATAAGAGCCAACAGATTGACAAGCGGCTCCGAAATCACGATGAAAAGTACTGTTGGACCAGAATGAGCGACATGAATCAAGAATCAGAGGAAGGATGAGTGTGAACGAGAGATGGTGTAAGGCAAAAGAGGATAGACCAAAGAGCCCAAGTTTAGACTTGAGCAAGATGAATGACTTGATCGGATCTCATCAAGATTGCAAAGGATCAGGAGACACGGAGCAAATAAAGTTTCAGGAAAATACTCAATCGCTCAACCACTACCATACTTCCATGTCCTTTCATCACACACCTGGGAGCCTAATCCAAGACACAGCAATACTCAACACAAATGAGTATCTTCACCAGAACCTTGTGGCGGTTGAAAATCATACACAAAATTTCAATGTCTTACATGCAGGCGAGACGACTAGGTCGCATCGGGCAGGCGAAGATGCGCACGAGGCAACCCCCAACTTTAGCGATGGTATTCGCCTAGATGTCCGTCTCAAGGATCTAGTCTCAAAATGGAAATATTCAGCTCACAACTGTAAGCCATCGATCTCATATCGGCTATATGATGCGATACAGCGAGTCATAGGGCAGACTAGCATCTGCAGTCAAGGGGTGGGATGCATTTGCGGGTGGTCCCCTGATCGGTAGATGCATATCCCCCGCCTGTACCTGACGGCTAAATGAACGGTAGGGCGTAGGGCTGATTTTCAAGGGTAGTTTTGGAGGATTCTGCAGGGTCCTCGTTTATAGTAGGCTAAGCTAAATTGAACTTCATCCTTTACTTCCCTTGGCATATATGACGTCTGAGTACTGCTACCAGAGGCTGGGGGGTGTCCTGGGTGCTTGTATTTTTAGCAGGTTACTATGTCTGTGTTGGTGTCCAGCGGCAATTAGGCAACACTGATCTCGAATACGAGACGCCACAGCCCGAGTTCAATCCACCTCTAGAGCCAACCACATATATCCCTATTACGCTGCCCACAGTAACTCAAGTTTCACGCCGAGTCCCTCCCGTGGGCCCATGCCTTCCAACTGCAAGATGTTCTACCGGACTGCCGCTGACCAAAACTGCAATGACATTGTCCGATTATATAGCTACTTCTTTCAACAGCAGTTCTTCGCATAGAACCCAGTTCTCAATGGCAAATTTCAAGGTCTCTAGCTCGATACGTAGCATTACGTCAGTGCATACTCTGACAACAAACTCGCACTACCAGCCCACCAGTACGGCAACGATCATCACTCAGAGACCACCTGTGCCCACGTAGAAGGATGATATCTGTAGAGGAAGGAAATTAGTAGGGATTATGTAGTGACATTTATAAGCGTTGTGTTACCATGCCGGTATGAGGTGCATACATATAGTAAGCTATCGGCCGCTCACATCTGTTGACTTGAACTTATGCGAATGTCCAAGATCGTACTGTGCAACATGACACATTTTTTGTATGTAGAGGCGTGGTAAAATAAAGATCAGGCTGTTCTTCGGACGACTATACCAGATTTACTGTGCTACATGGCGCAATTGATGTATGTGGGTCTGCTAGTGGCAAAATGTTATTGAGACAACACCTCGCTTTTCTTAATCATCACGAGTATAAATAGTATAGATCGTACTTTTTACAGTGTGGCGCATACTCTCTACCCTGGCCTGTATCGTCCCCTTTCCAGCGGCTCGTATACATGAACTCTGTCATGTAACACAATATATCAGAATGTGTTTGTGTTAGAATAAAGTACACCGATACGAATACGATCTCCCTTCATGCCCCGATCTTTGGGTCTCCTAGAGATAGAAATTAGCTACGAAAATTTTCACGGCCTGTGACGCATATCATCAGGCGTACTACTACAGGGGTGTGATCGTCAGCAAGCGGATTGATGAGTAGGGTTTCCTCAGCTGCAAGAGCTTATAACTGTACCACCCGCCTGTTGAGCTCTTCTTCTATTCCGCACTTTTACAAAACCTCAAAAATGGGCAAAATCCGAGCTTGGGTGAAGAAACACCTCTTTTTTCAGATCGGATCCACCGAAGTACTTTGGAGAACACCTCCCATTCCTTCCATCTTCACGACGTCCCATCACACCGACTTCATTGAGCACACCAGGGTGTCCATTCTTCCAACTCCCTGCCAAAATCCGCAACATGATTCTCACCATGGCTTTTGGCGGGCGTGCCCTTCACATGGACATTGTGCGCAGCCACGAAGGCTGGGTATGAAGAGGTGCTATTTTCCACCTAAAGTTACCGGGGGCACTGTCATCTACGCGATATTACTGGGAGTCTGATATTTGCCCAAATGACAGGTGGAACGCCTGTGGATGCAAAGAAACACCTCCGGAAGAGTACAAAGTTGGCATCATGGGCTTCCTGTTGTCATGTAAACAAGCCTACACCGAAGGCATTGATATCCTGTACTCTACCAACATCATCACCATCCAGACCACGGTTTTACTCTTCTACCTTCCGATCTCATCCTACCCAGCCGACTCGCCTGTATCACGTCCCTGGAAATAATCGTCATGGACGGATATGTCGAGGCAAACTTCCCTAGGCGAACCTTCATTGACACAGATAACCTGGAGCCCATCCTCAACAACATCGTCTCGAGCTGCCGCCAACTACGCAGCCTATGCATCAGTCTCAAGGGTTGGTGGTAGGACTATACTGACCTTAACATGACGCCGGGACTACACCTCATTGACGCCTTTCAACGCTCCCCACACCTACGTGACTTGAGAGTCGAAATCCCTTATCGAAGCTGCTTCAAAACAGCCATTGACAAGTCTACCGTGAATCATCCGCGTGAAGCACCGACTACCGGGATGCCTCAGATATCGCTATGGAGATCATTGGACAGCGGGGAGCCCATGATGCAGAATAGATCGCTTGAGCGGTATCCGTTTCCGCCGCGGGTGCTGGGGGATGGGAATGAGGAGAGTGCTGGATATTGGGTTTTGTAGTTTGATGAAGGGCCTTATATGTTTAGAGTGTCCGGAGTAGGTTTTTACTATGCTTGGGAAAGTGAGTTGGTACCGTAATGGAATATGAAGCTGGGTTCAGGTAATGTAATGCGTTTGGCGTTTGACAGAGCAAGAGTGTTGTTTCTCGTTAAAGATGGTCTTTTTTTTGTTTTTCTTTCCAATTGGAGTAGATTGCAATTATGGTAAACATTTCTAATAATGAGCAATTGTGGGAAGTTTAATCACTTGAATAGATGCTTGAGCTGACGATTCATCATCGCTTACTAGTTCGCATCATATTTGAATCAATTGCCAGTCATATAGCGCTAAAGTCCGTGATTGCTATTATGAACTCAACAAATTCGCATGCCTATTTGACGATTTCCAACTTGAATGGAAAACATTACTAAGGCAGACTTCCCATAAGAATACGGTAAAGCACAAGCGAACCCAAAAAAAAATGAAAAGGTTTCGTAATCATCTCATTCATTCTATTTTAGAACGTATAGTCATAATCTATTTAACTTTAATAACCCTTCCAAATAACCTCTTCACACTCAGGATGCTTAAATGCCCCATTGCACAATTCATACTCATACTCCAGATCCGGCTGAAACTCCCAGTACATAACTTCAGGATCACTCCCCATCTTAAACGTATACTCTGCCGCCGCATCCTCGACATAAACCTTGGGAACGCCATTGGCAGCCGCAGCCTCAACCTGCAACTGCACCTCACACGACCGCTCCATGAGCGTATACAAATAAGCAGCCTCATCAACCGTATCACCCACAGTCTGTGTAGTTCACCGTCAGCACCAACTAAAAAACAACAACAACATGGGCTATCCCTGTTTGAAAAAAAACGAACGCTCAGGGTCCTAAACTTACCAGCAACCCATGATTCCTTAAAATCAGACCCTTACCCTTCGGTCCCAGCGCACCAGCTAACCGCTTCCCCTCCGCCTCATCAAACACAATACCCCCGAAATCCTTGTACACAGCATGTGCTTCGCCGTAAAAGTAGCACACGTCCTGGTTAATCATTTCAAGGGGCTTGGCAAAAGCACTCCAAGCCTTACCGGCGGTACCGTGGCAGTGGCACGCAGCGTTGACATCGGGCCTTGCCTTGTGCACAGCCGAGTGAATCAAGAAGCCAGCGGCGTTGGCAGGCCTGCTGCGGTTTCCGCCAACGGCGTTGCCGTCGTAGTCGACGAGCACCATGTCGGCGGCTGTGAGCAGGCCAAAGTGCTTACCGAGCGGGTTGGTCCAGAAGGTGTGCGGGTTTTCCGGGTCGCGCACCGAGATGTGGCCGCTCATGCCTTCGGTGAGACCTTTTCGGGCAAAGACCCGGAACGCGCCTGGGATTGAGGTTATTATGCTGTTGCGTGGATGAGACGGGTGAGAAGGTGTACCGACCGGCCATGTGGGAGAGGATCCATGCGCGTTGTTTATCAAAGGAGGAGAAGAGAGGGACGCTGGGGAGACACACGCCCTGGGATATCGCTTGAAGCGGTGTCAATTCTTTTGATGCATCGTCTTTGGAATGCGGCACCAGCTGTTTGGATTGCGGCGTTGGTGTTGCTTCGGCTGGGATGGCGGACGGGGCCATGGCGGTGATAGTTGGGATGCTAAGAGTTACTACTATTATCTGTGGTGAGTAGTAGAGAAGGCGAAATTATTCGGAAAGCGGGTGCTAAATTAGAATCCGATCGGACTTATGCAGCGGAGATGATGGCTTCTTATCTCAACTCGATAAAATCCCTTTTCGCTCAATAAGGCGTGTACATGCGAATTAGTGGTTGCGTATCGACCGGCCCGGTTTCAACTCGTGGCTACCACCTGCGGGGTAGTAGCCGGCTCTGCCTACCTAAACCACCACTTTTCTTCTCTCTTCTCCGGTTCACGGCGGACAGCATGACATTGTCGTCGTGAAACTCCACTCGGCATTGCTATCCGGAGAAATGTGTCCGGTCAAGAGACTTGCTTTGCATTTTTACGTATATTCCATTTTTCGTACTGTTCCGACGCCAACGTTGTCCAGCCGGCCGGCAAAAACACGCAATCATTGATGCCATCTGCGCTCATCCTAAAAGAATGCAACTATTGGTATAAATTAAAAATAGCAATTACGATTTTCTTTTTAGGTTCAGCAATCCAGGTCTTCGCCTCAAAGCTAGTAGCCCGCCCCAGGGCCCAGCAATGGTGTAAAAATACGAAGAAGAAGAGAAAAATATAAACAGTTGTTGTATCTTACAGACGTCCCTGAATCTCGCCTTTACATCTTTCCACCAGGGAAGCTCGAAAGCAATCCCATATCGAACTTGGCAGCCTGTGGGCACCCAAGCGTAGCAAGAATAGGATCAAGCACACCCGTCAGCTTGCGTAGCGCAAGCACAACATTGCCAAGCAGGCCATCCAGGATATCCGGCGAGGCAAACTGCACAAACTGGAACGCAAAGCACATGGCATTGTTGCCTTGAAGCAGCGTCTCAGCGTTGAAAACACCACCGGTCAAATCCGCAATATTGACACCAGTAAACGTGTTAGGCTTGCCGGTGTTACCGCCAATAACAGCCATGTAGGGGAGCGCCTGCAGCGCGCGTACAGCGTCGAGAGCAAAAGACGCAATACCGTATTCATCACCGATAGCACGGCGGTAATACTAGACACCCAGATTGTCAGCAAAGCGAGATCCTAGCCCAAACACGCCAAGAGATGGTAAAAGTGAACATACATTATCAGGAATCCTCTCCCGACCAGACGCCCACTTAAAACTCCCCTTCTCACCCGTCACCCCCTCAAACGCCTTGAGCGTCTCCAAATCCAGGTAGCCATCAGGAAACTGCGCGCTGTGGTTGCGGAAAAAGTGGAAAGTAAAAAGGTACGTCGCCGTGTTGATCGCAAAGTGCGTAAACGGCCCCGCAAAGTAGCGTCCATTCGTCGCAATTGAGTTGTTGAAGCGCGAACCCCGGAAGGGATGCATGACGGTGAGATCGTATCCGTTCGGGCCGAGCGGCATGGCAGCTAGTTGTTCGAATTGAGAGAGGTCGAGGGAGTCGGTATCGCCGCTGTTCACCATTAGCCATCACCACCCCCATTCATCCATCCATCCATCCATCCCATCAACTAAGTAAATAATGAAAAGGAAGGGAGGGAAACGTACGTCTTGTACAAATCCGCTCGCGTAGGCGAACAATCCGCCTCAAACCGATTATGCGACGCGCTCAATCCCTGCGGCTCGCCCAGCAGGCCAAGCGACGACGTCGCGCTTGTAAGCAGACCGCCGCTCTTGGGCTTACCGCCAATAGACACGGTGGTGAGATCGCCGGCGACGAGGCCGGAGTAGACGGATAGGAAGGCTGAGAGGTCGGTTGCCATGCCGAAGACTAATCCGTCACTCTGTTAGCAACCTGAACTGAGGAGGGGTGGATGGGCTTTGAGATTTTGGAGGTGGAATACGGACCTTCAGTCGATGCAGTCGTCAACTCAAGCACAGATGCAACTCCCGTTCGCGAGATATATCCATGGTTTGCGAGGACATTGAGGCCAGGGCAGGGTCCACGGATGTCGTTGGGGCCTGGTGCTATCTATTGTTGTCTCGTTAGCTAACCTTTCTCATTCTATCCTAACTCCTAACCCCCCCCCCCCATAAACACCAAATTACGAGCGAGAGCGAGAGCGAGAGAAAAGAGAGCAAGACAGAGAAATAGAAAAGGAGAAGAAGAAGAAGAAGAAGAAGAAGAAACATACATATCGATGCACCCCCGTATTGCTCACACGCTGCACATTAGCATCGAACCCCGGCTTAACGAATCCAAATCCCAACTGCCGCTTTGTATTCGACGCAGCGGCGGCCTCGCGCTCGATTTTCGCAACGATACTGTTGATTTCCGCAAGTGTGTCACTGCTGATGTCGTTGTTGAGCAGGGCGGTGGGAAAAGCGGTGGTTGCGGTGATGAGCAGGGATGCCGTGTAGAGAATTGATGTCTTCATCTTTGTCTCTGTGTTCAATATTCCTTCCAATATTTAAAAAAAAATCCGATGAGTAGATTACACGACAATAAGGATAGTAAGACAAAGGGAATCAACAATATCGGGGGGATTATAATTTTTTTAAAAAAAAAGAGCGTAAACCGACGTTATTTTTTTTTGGTGTCTTCACGATTGTAGAAACGACCGTTCATCCACATAACCCCCAGTCTTATCTCTCCCAGCTATATACCCTAATTCCTCATTTGCCCCCCCTTCAAGTTTAAACCTTAACAAACTAAGAAAACCCAAACCGCTTACCATGAAATGCCGAGTCATGCCTCATCTACCTCCCCTGATGACCCAAGAGCCTGAATCGCGTAATAATTCGCTCGTGATTACCCTTACCACCTATTTCCCTCGCCTCGCCTACCTATCGCAACAAATCCCTGTTGTGCGTGCGCCCCCCCCCCCCCTCTCCCCCGCCGATCTCGTGTTGCAAGGGGTCCACTAGAAGCGTGGTTTTGCAAAGTATCTGATTGGCTTGTTTGCGGTGTAGGCTGCTAGTATTGCGGGGGGGTTGGGTGGGTCGGAGGAAAAGACACAGCAGGGTCGGGTGTGGGTTGGCTGACACAACAGGGTTGGGGGGAGTAACTAGGTACTAGATACGATCAAAAAGGATTACACACGACGGGGATCAGCGGGTAACGGAGAGAATAAGGGCATGGACTGTGCTTTTGAGGCGTGCAGTCGGCGTTCACTTTGGTAAGCCACAGCAGAGTAGGACTAGTGCGCGTGCGGAAGTATGGGCGGCCGGTTTCCGTAGGTGAGAGGTTAAATATCAGGGCTAGTGTGGACGATGTGGGTTGTGCTAGAAGAAGCGAAGATCGTCATGCTTGGTTTGCATTTCGTTTTGCGCTTGATATGGAGATGAGAGAGGGGTTTTCTTGGGGTTGTCTGCCGAGTTCTTGCCGCAAAGTTTGAGGGTTTCTGGGATCTTGCTGGGTTGTTATCGGTTTAGTGCAGCGTCAGAGGTGTTCTGGAGGAGAGGAGGCAGAGGGGTTGAATGCGTGTATGAACGGTTCTGATGAGGGGGGTCGGAAGCATCGTTCCTTGTTAGCATGGAATAATGGTGGAAGGAAAAAAGCAGATGCAAAGGCGTTGGATGCGTAGTAGTGGCTGAATGATTAACATTATGACGTCGTAACTCGTGCTGTATTCTATGGATGCGGTTGGAGGCCTTTTTTTTTCGCTCCTGGGCAGCCGTTGGTGGCTCATCCGTTTTTGGTCCTCATCTTTGATCCAAAAGAGATTGTGATAATGAAAGGGTATCATAAACGTGTATGCGGCCGATGCGGCAATCCTTCTTCTAGTGAGTTCATGGATGCAGGAGATGCCAGAGTGACTCGCCCTGTGACCTCGTCGACGACAAGATTGTCCATCTCCACATACGCTTCTTGTCGCTTTCCATCCGCATTAACTAATGATTCTTGGCTAACATTTGTAGTGCCGTCTGAGTTCAACATGTTTGACCGCCGTTTGTTTGAGGATGAGCTTGTGGCTTCAATCTTGATATTCTTGGAGCCCAGTTTGGACCCATGTGCTGACGAGTTCATACCTGATAGATTTGAAGCCTGGCTTTTGAACCTTCTTTCTCGCGACGAATTTTGGTATGAGTTAATCACAGTGGTGACGGCTTGTCTAAAGAAGACTCGGAGTACAGGTATCGACGTTGCGACAATGGCCATGGAAGACTCTGCTGCCGACCAGATGACAGTGTTGGTGGCGTCGTCTGTATACGTCAGCCAAGGTCACAGAAGTGCATGTTACATAACGTACATGAGAGATCTTGTTTGGTCAGTAACTCTACATATCGACCTCGAAGAATCGCGGTCACTCCTGCTCTTTGATCTGGTTAGTAGAGCCTACATGGTTCGTGATGGATTGGCTTACAATACTCCCAGACTCATGGCGATGCAGACACCAATCTTCTCCGCCGGGCGCATCTGCAAGTTCCAAATGATCTTCCATGGAATGAGAGCTAGAGAAATGTCCATGATTGCAGACCATACTAGACATCGAGTTAGTACAACATGCCGACGCATCACAAAAGCACTACTAACTAGCTTGAAATCGTCCATAGATGACAGACGGATGCTTATCCATACATGTACCCGGTATGATATCCACAAAAGTCTTAGTCAACGGCTTGCAAAGGACCCAAGGCAGGATGCAGGTCGGTATCGCGAATATCAAAAGAGTAGCCATGGCAAAGCACACGTACGCCTTGATCCATCCTTCAGTCAAACGAAACAGCGTCACCCCGAACGATATCTTGCTGAGGGTGATGGCAGTCGTGGATACGGTGAGTCCGGTTGCGCCAAGATAAGTGATGGTCTCGAAATGGCTGAAGTCAACTGGTGCAAAGGAGTCAGATCCTCGGTATCACATGCGTCGCTCGTGTAGCTTCTTACTATCAAGCGAGTGTTTTCCAAAGCCCAAATTTATACTTAACTGGTTAAGAGTGGCTTGACACAGCAGGAATAACTGCATGTTGCGCGTTAGTCGTTTTCTTGAGGTAGAGGTTTTTCCATTGCTTACCCAACTGACGGTAAGAATCAAGCTGTCGTACCACAACTTCCCTTGATTTTTTTGAATCGCCAACCGAAGAGCGAGGAAAAAACCAGCGACCCCGCAGAGCGACCAAACAGTGATGCTCATGAGTGGGCCATGAGTCTCGCCTGGGTTGCTGACCCAGTTCTGCAACTGCGTCGACATCCTGGGTGTGCAGAGTGAGCCAGGCCTGGACGAATGCGCTTCTCCGGCGATCAGGCTGTGAGGAGACCCTCAGTTCGGACGAAGACTTGAGAAATCGGGGTAGCGATCGCATGTACATGTAACAACTGTCGGGCGAGGGTTACACGACATGAACGATGGATGCCGCCGAGACCAACTACCGTACTCCCCCGTTACCAGTCCCTAGTTGCCGGGATGGTTTCTCCCCGAGCCCGCTCTCAGATTCGGAAGTTTACTCGAGAGGGTGAATGCCAAGGGCTGTTGGATTCTCAGTGCGGATGTATCCACCCCTCCCAATGGGGTTCGCCATCTTGACTCCGTTACGGGGCAGCGTCGCATTTTGATTATCATCAGGGACCTGGCTTATTAGGGCCGACTCATCGCCCTTTGGCCCGCAACAGTGATCTAGACTACCTACCTTGTTCCTGTCTTCAGGGTTGGTAGCTAGCAATGACTCGTATAGTGTGGGATGGCTCGCGGCCCGCTTGTAGATCAGACCCACAAATTGGCCTAGCTCTTGAGCTAAGATCGTGTTCATGTGCCCGACACAGCCGTCAGACTTGAGTCGTATATCAGATAGAGTTTGCAAGCTCTGGCGGGAGTTGTAGATCAGTGTCTCTTGAACTTAACTTAATGATGCCCGCTGTTTAATGGGAAATAACCCCCAGACACGGTCAAGTCGCGTCACTAGCCATGCCTGAGTCGTGAAGGGGCATGGTCCTGTGATAGAGATTAGTGATATTACATATGAATTCGGTAATCACACAGTGTCTACTGCTCTTGACTTTCCAGGCATACCGTGTTTGGTTTTTCGTTGGAGTTATTTGATCATTAAATTGGAGTCCTTGGCTGCGCCTCAGTAACAGCCACGAAACCACAGCCCTACAACGGTTCAGAGCTGAGTGGGCGGTGGGTCTATCGCGTGCGACGGCCACGATAGCGACTGACTACCGGAACCGTAGTGCAGTAGAAACAAGTAGTATCCTCGAGCCCAGGTGAGTCATGATGCCTTGGCAGCATAGAATGCGTGATGCGAGAGGTTTGTTGATTGGTGTAGGTAGACCCTGGTAGATCTGGTAGGATCTTGCCCTCAACTGGGTGTCTACGAGTGGGAGGAATCTTATGGGAAGATGATTGAGTGTCTATAGTGTGGGCTATATGTGATAAAACTCGTTCCTGCATATATTGAGCTGTGCGATCCGTGCACGTGCTGCATGTTGCCAGGAAATAGTCCTTCACCTCATTGGTTCCTTAAGCTCCGATCAGCCTCCTATGACGACAACAGCTTTTGATGCTCATGGCTTGCAGCTCCGGTACTGGATGCCGTACCCATGGATTCTCTGTGGAGAAGGTCCGAAGAAGACGCCATCACCGTGCCTGGCGTTTTCACGACAACGTTACATAGGGGGGATAGCTGTATGTACAACATGGTGCAATACCGACTCCTCGGAGCTCACCCACAAACTTAGTTCCATACACCGATGATGAAACTCCGACACCAACATCCTGCGCACATGGCGTGCCGCCTTCATCCACCCGCTAGTCAGCATAATAACCTTTTGGCGTCATAAGGTGGCACGAGCCGCCCCTGTATTCCCTGCCCACTACCAGACACGAATGTTTATCTAAAATCAAGTTATCTGACCAAACACGATAGCCCTTTATGTTTGTTGCTTTTGAGATCGTCGCTTTATGCAGCCCGTGAAATATAGAAAAAGCAACACTTGCTTGAACAGAGTCAGAAACTCGATCTCATGAAGATAACAAGGCGACAAGAAACCCGCTCATTCTCGCCAAGCCATGTCGGATACGCCAACACGTCCTTGAGCCCCAGACAGCCACACCATTTGACTTTGATGGGGTCTGCGAGATTACTTGTGCCTCGAGTCATGAGAGGATATCGGAAGGCTGGAAAACTTTAAATAGTGGACCGACGGAGAGTGGTCCACTTCGTTGTGGGAGCATCGGATACAGCACAGCAACCTCCGCACCAGACATCAGGATCGATCAATCGTCATTTCTGATCCGATCCGATCTGAATCTTTGCCATGGAGTTCTATACACCAGGCCTTCCATGTCACGATTAGTTTACATTTGAATATGCCAAGCCGGGCCATGTCAACGTCTCAGAGTGTCAGTGTTCACAATCTTTTGATTCGTCTATCGTGAAAACTCGTCATCTACTACGCCTCACCAAGCTGCAATATTCTAATGTCCAGCTTAGCAAACCGCATGCGTCTTGCCGGTCTTGGCCTGCAGACTGTGGTTCTCTTCAAAATGATCCGTTGCCTTCTTTTGAAAGACGGGGCTGACGAGCGTCGACCGGCGGCGCATCGCGAACTGGTGTCTATGTCCAAGTCAGCACATTTCCAACAAAAAAAACCAGTCATCGGCTGCTAGGCAAACTTACTCCTTGTGCTCTTGGATTCTCTTGGCATCGAGTGTGTCAAGAGTTTGCAGTGCTAGCTTGAAGTCTGCAATCAAAGCGTCGCATCGTGATTTGGTAAAGTCCTCACGAACAACGACACGCAACATCTTCATCTGCTCCGAGTGAGGAGCCATTGTGTAGGCGGGCACAACCCATCCACGTTCACGAAGCTGGTGCGCAATGGCAAACTCGTCGTACTGCTTGCCGAGATCCTCGTCGATGCGGCATGCGACAAGAGGAAGTCCTTCTCCTCCGCGTTGGCTCATGATGACAAAGCCCATGGATTCGAGGTTTGCAGCTAGGTAGTCAGCAGTACGCGTCAGGTTCAACATTATCCTCCTGTAACCACGCTTTCCTAGACGGATGAGTTGGTAGTATTGTCCGATAATCTGCGAAGCACCACGCGAGAAGTTGAGCGTGAAGGACGCTTGATCGGCACCTAGGTAGTTGATGTTGAAAACAAGTTCTTGGGGCAGATACTGGGGATCGCGCCAGACGACCCAGCCAACACCGGGGTAAACGAGGCCATACTTATGTCCTGAGGCGTTGATGGTTGTGACCTTGGGAAGACGGAAGTCCCAGAGAAGCCCGGGGTTGACAAAAGGAGCGACAAAGCCGCCCGAAGCAGCATCGACGTGGATGTTGACATCAATGTCTCGCTCGATTAGAAGATCATTGATGGCTTTGATATCTTCGTATTCGCCAGTGTATGTTGTTCCGAGAATTGCGCCTAATCATTGTCAGTGACGGATACTACAGTGCAGGCTATAGATTCCCTACATATGCCGATGGTGTTTTCGTCGCACAGATCTACGCATTCCTTGGGGTCGATGACATAACGATCAGCTGTGCAGTAGACATATTTTTCTTCAATGTCGAAGTATCGGCACGCTTTCTGTAAGTCGTTAGTATTTCTTGACTGGCAATTGTGGCCCATGAGCAAAATATCCAAATAACTCACCTCCCAGCAAACTTGCACAGCCGAGTTCATAACCATGTTGGGCTTGTCGTATGGCTTTCCCTCTGCTTTTCGCTTATTTTGCCACAGCTTTTTCATGGCCAGTACTCCCAGCTGCGTAGTGTTAGTCGCAGACTCATGTTTCTTCTCATTTCAACACTAACCATGATGGCCTCGGAAGATCCAATCGTCGAAGTACCGATAATGTTTGCATCATCTGTGCCTGGAGCGTTGAAAAGTCTCGCAATCATAGAGACACATCCTAATGCAGCTCAGTCTCTGTTATAAAATTTCTACAGTGCTTTGAACACGTACGGTTTTGGATGTCGGCGCTGACTGGGTATTCTTCGTAATCGATAAAGTTCTTGGAGAAGGCGTCGCTACACGATACGGTTACTTTGGTATTCTCAATAAGAGGTTATTGTGGCCATACACCATGAGCTTCTCAACTTCCTCCTCCTAGGGGCTGTGTTAGCGTCGAATGGCTGGAGGAATGTCATGGGGTGCATACCATGTATGTAGTGACGAAAGAGGCCAAGTTCAGCGTTGGTGTTCCGTCGAGTGTGAGGTCATCCTTGATCATTCGGTAGGCCCTAACAAGACATCAGCAACCTGTCCAAGCCGCTGTTATGAGTGTGGTGATACATACACCTGAGGGGGCATTTCTCGATCCTGCATCTAGTCAGCGTGCTGCACTTGGCAATTTGTATTGTCTGGACAAACTCACCGGCATCTCGTACTTTGGTAGGTCCTCAGCAGCATACTTGCTACCATAGACGGTGGCAGTAAAGTCATCAACCTCATCGTCTGGGCTCAAGTTGATGGTGCTTGCAGTAGCAATGTCGTCGAATTGAGCCTTCTCCTCGGAAATCTCCTTGAAGGTAGCTACGCGGTTGATGTGCACCATGGTGAGATATGTGAGGGGGAGTCGTGTGGGAGAGAGCGTTGGAGGGGTAGAAGCTGGTGGGCAGGAGACAAGGCTGCGGGGGGGGGGGGGAGAGGCACAGCTTAATATGGCTCAAATACCAAGGTGCGTAAGCAGCTACGTAGCTTGGACGGGTGATAATCAAAGCCCCCAATCCCAAAGTGCATTCTAGTCTCCGGTACAGCTCAACAGCACAGCGCAGCACCGCAGTAATGCAGCCCCCACCATGGACGGCACGCGCTTATCCCAAAGTGATGTGGCCGGTCATAGGCCAACATGCAAGCCAACGCTGTACGACGCGTCAATTAGGAGCCAGACCGCTATCTAGCCAGGATACGTGTAGCTGGGCATTTGCCATGTAGCCCCTGGCATATGCTCACCGTCGTCCTGAGGGGCAGCGGGTAAGACGGTGAATTGCAGTCTGGCACAGTGGCATGGCGGGGTAGTAGTAGCACGGGCCTGGCTAAGCATTTGCCCTCGAAAAGCTTGTCTTGGGAAATAATACCAATGTATACTCACCGCCCTTCACCCTCTTAGCCGATTTGGGTCGTGAGCTAGCTGTCTTGGGGCAGCTAATAGCGGGGTATACTGGACAGGTGGGGGGTGCGGGGTGGGGTGTTTTGCCAGGTACAATCGTGCACCTACGCATGTGTACCGCGTCATTGTCAATGGCTATCTTTGGATGTATGTATCCGCCCACTCCCGTACCCACATTCTTCTTACACATAGTATGCGTAACACAATACATCTAGGCTGATGCAATAAGACAATGATACGTTCAAGTGTGCACCTAGCCCATTGGAAACCTCTGCAATGTCGAGGCGTCTAGCTAAATGTACACAGTACTATCTATATTATGTATACAGTATATATATATATATGCAGCGCCATAGCCTCGCACCTGAGTTACAAAGACCCGTATCCTCGTGTACTCATAGGTCCGATTAGTTTGTGTTGTCCCAGAGCTGAAAGAGAAAAGAGGTTCGGGTGTTACCGCGCGGCGGCACGGACCCTGAGATGCAGAAGCAGAGTGGCTGTTGGCTACCACATTGCTTCATTGGTGCCGAGTCTAGTAGTGGTAGTAGGCTGGGCAGTCCACTTCTCTCTACACCTATTTCACCGAATACGAACTCTCTCAGGTCAAGAAAATTTCCCTCTCTAGTCTTGGCCGACATGTTGCTTCCGCCTCCCGTCTAGCTTTGCCATAGCAGCAACTGAAGCGGTAGATATGGCCACGTACTTGTTCTTGCACACCGTCTCCTCAACCTCACAAAACACACATGTACTGCCTGACACGTATATATTCTTCCCTCTGCAAAGCGGTGTTGCCTGTACCTTGGAAGCTGAGTAGAGGACAATTGTTGGGCAATTACGACTTTGTATAATTTGGTTCCCTGAGATTGCACCCTTGGTCTGTATTCGGGCTCCTGTAATTCCCGCAGCATGCAGTACCCTCTTTGAGAAGCTAGGCGTCTTTTGTAACGGCCAATTGCTTGCGACTATCTCGCTTGACTCTCCAATACCACGTGGGCAAGAGGTAAGCGGATGCATGCAGGCGAAAATGTACCCTGTTGGTACATGATCTACATTGCCCCTCTTCTGGTCTTAGATGATATTCGCTATGCTGATACGACTTGTGCTCGACGGTGCTGGGCTGGGACTTGATAGACTCTTTGGCGGTGAATACGTGTCGGATGCGAGTTGCACTCGTTTGACGGGATTGTGCACTGGTGGATAATAGGCCGCTGGCTGCGTACTCCGGTGATGGCGCTCGCCCATCAATTGCCGCACCATGTGCTCAACCCGGCCCCAGTCATTCCATTCTGCGCTTCCATTCGACAATGCATTGAGTGGTGGCGCGCGTGAGGGTAGTCGGTCTCGCATTGCTTCGTCGCCTCCCGGCGATGCCGTCGCGCCAGGTGCCGAGTCCTGGCCCGGCACAGAAACCATGCTGGTACCTGCCCAGACCCAGGAATGCTCCAGACTGCCTTGTATGTCAGCACTCAGGTATGCAATCATCTCCTCGTCGTGTTCCAGCTGTTTGCCACTGCCGATACCGTTGCGCGTTCGGTCGAATAATCGCTCAAGAAAGAAGGCAATATTCTTGCCGCAAGCAGCGTTAATCTTGCGTGTGCTGCCAATAGCTTCCGAGAGATGCAAGCACACCAAGGCTGCATCATACTCGCCCCGGAAGCATAATACCAGGATGCATCGCCACAGATGTAGACATACTGCGTTACTCGCGGCCAACACCATTCTCTCTGCCCCTGTCTGGCCAGAACTGCGGACTGAAGGATTGTGCAATACTCTTGACACATACTTTGCCGTGTCCTGGGCAATAGAGACGCATCGTTCCAATGCATTGGCTCGGCCTATAGCGCTCGACAATGGGCTGAGGTTCCGCCTGTGGAGATGAAATCGAGCCGAGAGCAAGACGAAAACTGTTGGCAACACCCTTGCATCGAGCAGCGCCCCTGAGTCTGGCTGGTGGTTTTCAGGCAGGAGGAGCAACTTTGAGCGAAGCTGTCCATCGAAGCTTTCTGTTGTTTGTGGGAGCATAACGCTAGATTTCAAAGCGTGCTGTAGGGGGGCGTAGAGGCGCGTAATGTGTATTGTCGCCACAAAGCCAGTATAATGGGCCGGTTTTGTCGAGGGACGGAATGGCTCATTGGGCTGTATGTAGCGATCGTCGACTGATGATGGGAGCGAAATCTCGCAATCGTTCTCGTTGATTAACATTGGACGATTTGTCTCGAGTGACATGATTCTGCGTTGCGGTTAGTCCCCAGGAATAGTTCATATCAGACATACAGGCTTTGCTCACCTGTCACGGACGTAGATGGACCACCAAAGTCTGCGTCGAATTTCGCCGTCAAAAGCGGACCAACAGTCCATTTCAGGACTTATCTGTAGTTCTTGCGCAATTCTTACCGCAGACGCAAGCCAGATGGAGCCGAGGGAGCGTTGGTTGCTTTCTGTGGCAAATATGCTCAACAGCAGAGCCGCCTGAGCATGTGTAATAGTAAGCTCTTGTGTCCAAGGCTGGAGAGCAGACACTGCAGTCTCAAACATAGCCTGGCCTTCTGATAGCACGTTGCAAGAAATGTTGTGCTCTGATCTAGGATGCAAACAGCCACAAGCCAGTACTGCAAAGAACAAGCCAATCCAATCCCGAGAGCAACCTTCAAAGCTGCGTGCGGCATAAACCTCGTCTGCTTTGTGCTGAAAGGTAGGCCAATGTATTGCAGGGTACCAATCGTGTACCGTATCGAGGAACGACCGAGAAAAGTACGCATAGTCTGCACGCAAAGGCACCGCAGGCAGCGGCCAATTCGGCTCCGCAGTCCGCAAGACGTTTTGGTGGGGCATATTGAATATGTCGTGAGAATGCTCTCGAATGTTACTGCGAACGTGGTTGAAGTTGTCTAGGACTGGTACACATATCTGCCGCGGTCCTAGTACCACTCCAGTGTATACTTCAGAGTGTCTGCGTTTCATGTCTGTTCGCTCTCCATCCATAGGACTCTGGTCAGATACCTTGTTTCGTAGCTGGGAATTTACATGAGTCAACTCGGCAATTTGACTCTGCAAGTCCTGGACCTGCCTGTGCACAATGAGCATTTCCACCACAGACTTCTACACAAGATAACGACTACTTACTTGATTGATGACATGCGGCGATTTGTCTCCTTGGTGAACTGACACCGATGATTTCGGCTCGAACATTCTGAACATGCTGAGGTCTCGGTAGCATCGCACTGCAAAGATGGTTAGCCAATTTCGAGAAAGGCCCCAGTCCGCCTGCTCAAGCCATGCGTACAATAATGTACCTTCGCTGATTAGGGGCCGTAGATGCCTTTAAGGACATGCCTGCTCAACGTGCGGAGATGGACAGTGGACAAATTTGGACAAATGTACGGCCAATCACGACATGAGCCACAAGCCTCCCCCTTCTCTCCAACCAGCTACTGTCTTGCTCGCATTCCCTCCGGGGACATGTGGGTCAAGGTACGTGTCTGGGTCGATACAGTCCCTGTTGTGATTTACAAACTCACCTTTACTTTGCGTTCTCGACATGCGTCGCATGAAGGGTCCTTTCTTCGCTGTCTGTAGGCTCTCTTCTGTGCAGCCAAGTTGGCAGAGGGTATCTGGGTGGGAGAGATGACCAAGGCACTGCTATCTTGGCGTTGAATGTCCGGTAGGCCTGCAGAGGCAGTACTTGGTGAGGCAGAATGACTGTAAGAGCTCGAAGGATAGTGTGGTGATCTGGAGCCTGGCTGAGGGATATTCGGTGCAGCAAGCAGAGTCGTTGGGCGAGGAGTTTGTTGCGCCAGGGCAAAGGGATTGGGTGCAGGTGTCATTGTTGTTGGAGATGCTCCGTTTGAGCCAGTGGACGACTTGTGCATGGTTAGCAGCACAGGAGCGGGGAAGCAGTTCGGAAGCTCCGGTCCAGACTTTGATGAGTGATGAGGGCCGCCGGTAGACAGGAAGCTGTGGCTGTAGAGCAGTCAGTAGTTACGGCAGCAGTCGATGACGGCAAGCACTGTCGAGGTCCCAACGATTGACCACCTCGTGGCACCACACAGAAGCAGGCAGCCAATGAGGGTGGCTGTCAGCAGCACATAACGTAGCCGAGCGTAAGGCGGCGAGATGCGCAATGTGATGGGAGCGTGGATAGGTGAGTCGATCAACGGGCCCTTAGTCCAGAGTGGGGAACCCGTACAGGTAGAGCGGAAAGATTGGTAATAGAAGAAACAACCCGAGGCGTAGACCTACACAAGCTGGATGTGCGGTGGTCGGGTGGTGTTCCGTGTCGCTTGATGGAGCGCTCTCAGCCAACCGATGGGTGAGTGGCCGACAAGTCAAAGCTTGGGGTAACAATCGGGAGCAGAGACGGCTAGAGTGGAAAGAACGACCCGCAGCTCCTTCTCTATTAGTTCAACGGCGACCGAGGCCACCGGATATGAGCAAGTGACGGGAGAGACTCCGGGGGCGGCAGACAGCGCAGTCAGTGAAGAAGGCTGAGAAAATGCGG